>NW_008360330.1:125370-132323 GCF_000622305.1 Nannospalax galili | reverse complement strand
CTGCCTCCCAAGTGCTGGGATTAAAGGCATGTGCCACCACACCCAGCAAGAATCTTGCTCTTTTTAAACAAAATTTTTTACATTTATTTATTGTGTGTGTGTGTGTGTGTGTGTGTGTGTGTGTGTGTGTGTGTGTGTGTGTGTGTGTATGTGTGTGTGGTGGGCAAAGGACAATTTGCGGGTGATGGTACTCTCCATCCACAATGTAAGTCCCAGGGATTGAACTCAAGTTTTCAGGCTTGGCAGCAAGTGCCTTACCTGCTGAGCCATCTCACTGGCCTGAGAATCTTGCTCTTTCTGGGTATGACTATATACACCTGTAATCCCATCACCTGCAGGGAGCCTGAGGCATGAGGATCTTGAGTATGAGGCAAGTGGCTGGGGCTAGTTACACAGCAAGCTTCAGACCAGCCTAAGCTTGTACAGCAAGATGCTATCTCAACAACACCCCCCTCCCAAAGAGAGAAAAAGAGAGAAAGTGAGAGAAAATGAGAATATTTTTTGCTTGCAAATGGAACTTGTAACACAAAGGATAGAAAAAATAAGCAATGTAATGCTAAATAACATGCTAGTATTATTTTTTGCTATAGTTTGGTAAAAACAAAGGTAACAAGCTAAAGTAACAACAAACATATGATCCAGCAGTGTGTAATATTTGTAAGTCTCTTCAAAATGCCTCAAGACCACCGAACTATTTGGGGCGCAGGTCCTGGAAAAGTGAAGAGAGTACCTTCATCCTAAAGCGAATATCAGGTTTGTCAGTTCCATAGGTGGCCAACGCCTCAGCGAAAGTCATGGAAGGAAAGGGAATCGCCACAGGATGTTTATCAGCAGGCCAGGAATACTGGAGCAAACCTTCAATTAAACGCTGGATGCCAGTCTGGTCTACAAAAGACATCTCTATGTCAATCTGAAACCAAAATAACACATGTACACTAACTTGAATAATTACAATACATAATTCTCTACTTGAAGTTACCACAGGACTCTGCCCAGAAACAATACATGATAAAGGTATAAATATTATTATACATCATTTCTATGTCAACGACTATGCTGTTGTCTAGTATATACCAACTTGTTTACTTCCCACAGGTATTTCATGGTTTAAGTTCAGAGAGACTAGTAAATTGTTTGCATATAACTGCAATCAGTAAGTAGTAAGTTGAGCTACATTTGACATTGGTCTGTACAACTTCAAAACTTGTGATTTTTTGCATTGAACCATACTGGATTAATTCTATTGTAATGAAGTCAAATCATAAAGGTTTTAATAATTCCATAGGTTAAATACATTAAGTAGCAATATACAGAATTATGGATTCTTTTTCTTTAAAGTTAACATTGGCTTTTTTATTTATTTTTTTAATTTTATGTGTATGCGTGTATTGCCTGCATGTAGGTAGGTGCACCCATGTCGTGCAATGCCGGCAGAGGACAGACGAAGCTGTCAGATCCCCTGGAACTGGAATTATGGACAGTTGCTAGCTGCCATGTGGGTGCTGGGATTCGAACCTGGGTCTTTTGCAAGAACAACCAGTGTTCTTAACCACTGAGCCATCTCTCCAGCCCCAACATTGGCTTTTTTGGTGTAAAAGTATTGATTTTTAAAAATATTTTATGTGTATGAGTGTATTGCCTACATGTAGGTAACTGCACCTGTGTCACGCAATGCCTTCGGAGAACAGAAGAGGCTGTCGGATCCCCTGGAACTGGAGTTACAGACAGTTGTTAGCTGCCATGTGGGTGCTGGGTTTCAAACCCAGGTCTTCTGCAAGAACAGCCAGTGTTCTTAACTGCTGAGCCATCTCTCCAGCCCCCAGTATTGATTTTTTAACATAATTTTTTTATTATTGTTTGTGTATATGATAGGGGTATGAACACATGCAAGTCATGGCACACATGTGGCAGTCAGAGGGCAGTTTTATGGAGTTGGTCTTCTCTTTCCACTTTTATATGGGTTCCAGGGATCAAATTCAGGACATCAGGCTTGTGTGGTTAAGTACATTTACTCAAAGAGCTATCTCACCAGCCTCTGGAGTATTGGAGGATGAGACATCTGTTTAAGGACTTTATCGTATCATGAACATTAAAATACTTGAATTCCTGGTACTCAACTCACGACTACACTCCTTATGAAAGGGACATATGAAATAGGTAAAAAATTGGATGAATTAATAGCTGATGAGTATAATATGATGAGAAATATATAAAATACTGCCTCTCACAAATGGCTAAAAAATTAAAAGATTCCATATTTTTTTATAATTTAATTTTTAAAATTTAATTTTTGCAATTTTTACACAATATATTTTGATGGTATTTAGATTTCCTCCCCTATCCACACCTCAACCTACTGCCCCCTGCTCAATTTAATGTACTCTCATATATATATATACACACACACATACATACATACATATATATATATAATATGACCTATAGAGTCTGATTTGTATTCCTAAATGTCCTTCAGTGTGGGTCCATCCATTGGGCCCATCAAAAGTCCCATCCCTGTAGGATACTGTCTCTTACCCTCCCAGCAGCCATCAATTGCCAAAAGTTCCTTAGGTTGTACTGGGATTTTTTTACCCACTTCCCCTTTTTTATGCTTAAACATCAAGAAATGCAAATTAAAATTACTAACATTAGCCAGGTGTGGTGGTGCATGCCTTTAATCCCAGCACTTGGGAGGCAGAGGCAGGGGTATCTCTGTGAGTTCAAGGCCAGCCTAGTCTACATAGTGAGTTCCAGGCCAGCCAGGGCTACATAGTGAGACCATCTCAAAAAAAAAATGAAACAAAGGGGCTGAAGAAATTGCTCAGTGGTTAAGAACACTAGCTGCTCTTGCAGAAGACCTGGGTTTGGTAACCACATGGCTGCTCATCTGTAACTCCATCTCTGGGGGATCTTATGCCCCCTTCTGCCCTCTGTGGGCACTGCACCCATGTGGTGTGACTTACATACATGCAGGCAAAACACTCATACACAAAACATTTTTAAAAAATATTTTATTTATTATTTTTATTTTATGTGTATGAGTATATTGCCTGCATGTATGTGAGTGCACCTATGTCATGCAATGCCATGGAGGTCAGAAGAGAGCTTCAGATTCCCCTGGAACTGGAGTTAAGAACAGTTCGTAGCTGCCATGTGGGTGCTGAAAATTGAACCCGGGTCCTTTGCAAAAGCAGTCAGTGCTCTTAACTGCTAAGGCATCTCTCCAGGCCCAAAACATTTTTTAATTAAAAAAAAAAAAGGAGGGGCTAGAGGGATGGCTCAGTGGTTAAGAGCACTGGCTGCTCTTCCAGAGGACCCGGGTTCACTTCCCGGCATCCACATGGCACCTAACAACTGTCCCTTAACTCCAGTTCCAGGGGATCTGACAGGTGGGCAAAACATTCATACACATAAAATCAAAATGAATAAAAATTAAAAAAATTAAAAAAAATAAAGGAAAAAAGGTTGGCAAGGGTGGAGGAATGAGGAATCCTTACTCATCTCTGGTGAGACTATAAACTGGTATAGCCACTATGGAAATCACTATGGAGGTTTTCAAAAAACTAAAAGTAGGACTACCATAAGGATGCAGTTATATCACTCATGAGTATATATTCAAAAGCCTCTAAGTTTTAGCATTGAGATACTGCACATCTCTGTTTATTACTGTACTATTCACAATAGCTAAGAAATGGAACCAGTCTAGAGGCCCCTGGATGAATGAAATTTCACTGAGCCATGCAGAAAAATGAAATCATGACATTTGTAGGAAAACAGGACTGGAAATTATGTTAAATATCCCAGATACAGAAGACAAGCACCACTGTTTTCTTTCATATGTAGATCGAGATTTTAATTAAATTTTTTTTATTATTTTACTTGTATGAGTGTATTGCCTGCATGTATGTAAGTGCACCCATGACCTGCAATGCCTACAGAGGTCAGAAGAGGGCATTGGATCCCTTAGAAATGAAGTTATGGATGGTTGTGGGTGCTGGGAACTGAACCCAGGTCCTCTGCAGGAGCAGCCAGTGCTCTTAACTACTGAGCCATCTCTCTAGACCCTAGATTTGAATTTTTTTTGGGGGGTCTTTTTTGAGATGAGGTCTCCCTGTAGCTGTAGCTGCTGCTGCAGCTGGCCTGGATTCGCTATTGAGAACAACCCACAGAGATCCACCTGCCTCTGCCTCCTGAATGCTGGGATGAAAGGTGTGCACCACCAAGCCCGGGGCCTAGATTTTAATTTATTTTTTAATTTTTTAATTTTTTTGGTCTTCTTAAGACAGGGTCTCCCATAGCCACAGCTGTCCTGGAACTCACTATGTAGACCAGGCTGGCCTTGAACTCACAGAGATCCACCTGCCTCTGCCTCTCAAGTGCTGGGATTAAAGGCTTGTGCCACCATGCCTGGCTTAATTTTTATAATATGTACATATATGTGTATGGTCATGAAACTATAAATGTAACTATGAGGAGAAAAGATCTTAAAGGAGGAGGAGAAAAGCAAGGTAATAGCATACATATGACTTAAAGCAGGAAGAGGGAAGTAGGAGGCAGGAGACCAGTAGGAGGAGGGCACAGGGATGGAGGAGGGGAAATGGCAGGAGGATCAACAATACAAAAGTGTGTATGAAAATGAAACAATGAAACCCATTACTGTGTTAATTTTTAAAACTCATAAAAAAGTTACTGCCTTGGTATTGAAAACATTTACATGTAACAAGCTTAAATTTATAAGAGCCACATAAATATAACTATGTACCTGAGTAAACTCTGGCTGTCTATCTGGTCTTGAGCCTTCATCTCGATAACAGCGGGCAACCTGAAAATATCTCCAATTGAAAAATAGTATTAATCTAGTGGTGATCCTAAACAATACAAATACAACCCCCGCCCCATTGTGGCAATATAGGCTATTAAACAAAGTAATAATGATCCCTAAAAGAAACTTTAGTTTTAAATTTTATTTGCAGTGATTAGAATCAAACTCAGGGTCTTGTATATGTTAGGCAGCTCTCTACTACTAAGCTACATCCCCTGCCTCGGAAACTTTTTTTTCTTTTTAAATTAAATTAAATTAAAAATTTTTGAATGTGTAAAAATTTTTTTTTTTAAATGTGTATAAGTGTATTGCCTGCATGTGTATAAGTGCATCTGTGTCATGCAATGCCTATGGAGGTCAGAAGAAGGCATGGAATCCCTAGTAATTGGAGTTATAGATGGTAGTTAGCTGCCACGTGGGTACTGGGATTGAACCTTGGTCCTCTACAAGAGCAGTCAATTATCTTAAAAACTGAGCCATCTCTCCAGCCCCAGAAACTTTATTTTTTGTTTTTTCTGGTGTATAAGTGCATCTGTGTCATGCAATGCCTATGGAGGTCAGAAGAAGGCATGGAATCCCTAGTAATTGGAGTTATAGATGGTAGTTAGCTGCCACGTGGGTACTGGGATTGAACCTTGGTCCTCTACAAGAGCAGTCAATTATCTTAAAAACTGAGCCATCTCTCCAGCCCCAGAAACTTTATTTTTTGTTTTTTCTGTATTGTTTTTTAAAATTATTTATTTAATAACCACATGATTAGAAGAAGAATTTCATTACAGCATTAACATATTCAATAACAATTTCCAGAGCAAAGATGCATCTCTTTCAAAAGTGGCTGTAAATTTTTAAGTTCACAGTAAAATGAATACAGTTATACAATATTGAACTCAGTATCAACCCTGTAAGATATAAAATTGAATGTGTTTTTACCCTGTAAATAAGATCTCCATTTCAAGATATGCTGTTTCCTACATTTTTTAATATTATTCTTTAGTTTTTTTTAGAAGAAGCATATCATTACAGCCTTAACATGCCCAATAACAGTTTCCAGAGCAAAGACAAAGCTCCTACAAAAGTGCCTATAAAATTTCTAGGTTCGCTGTTGAATCAATAGTTTTACAATATTGAACTCAGTATAAGCCCTGTAAAACATAAAATTTAATGAGTATTTAACCCTCAAAAAAGATGTCCATTTCATTCTAAAATATACTGTTTCTTACAGACTCACTGTTTTTGCTACTAATGCTGAGACGTTGGCTCATGCATCTCTAATCTGTATGTATCTAATTATTACTAGTCATAATCATTTGCACTTGGATCCTTGGCACCTGTGTATGTTTATAAAGTCATCGGGTAGATTTCAATGGTAATGTTTATTACCTCTACTAATTAACTTGACATAAATTTTTATGCTTCCTCCTCAAATAGAACTCATTTTTAAAATTTGTTGATTTCTTTTTGTGTGTGTATATCACACAGAACATCCCAAACAATCTTATTCATCTATACACCCACTTCCCAGATGGCACCCTCCCATAGCCACCCCCGGGGGCCCTTTTACTCTGTCTTTGTTTTTATGAAGTTGGGTGCAACAGAGTTTGGTGAATATATGTTCATGATTGTAATTGTTTCTTGATTCATTGTTCCTTTGATCAAAATGAAGTGGCCCTCTTTGTCTCTTCTGATTAGTTTTAGTTTAAAGTCTATTTTGTCAGATATTAGAATTGCTACGCCTGCTTTTTTCTTAGTGCCATTTGCTTGGTATATTTTTTTCCATCCTTTCACTTTGAGATAGTGTCTGTCCTTGAAAGTGAGATGAGTTTCTTGCAGACAACAAAAAGATGGGTTTTGTTTCTTAACATTCACATAGTCTGTGTCTTTTGACTGGGGAGTTCAGTCTGTTAACATTTAAAGTTATTAATGAAAGATGGGTATTGAGTCCTGTCATTTTTATTTCTGTTTACATTGATATAGTAGCTGTACTTTTCCACAGTTATACCTTCATTGGATTTCTTTCTGCAATCCCTTGGGTATAGTCATTCCTTTCTTCAGCACTTTGTATTGCTTCCAGAACTCTCTGAAGGGCTGGTTTTGTGGACATGAATTCCTTCAGCCTATTTATGTCATGGAA
>NW_008360330.1:121961-125253 GCF_000622305.1 Nannospalax galili | reverse complement strand
TTTGGTGTTCTATATGCTTCTTGTGTTTGTATGGGCATGTCTTTCTTTAATTTTGGGAAATTTTCTTCCATGATTTTGTTGAAGATCTGGTCCCAAGAATCTTGGGATTCTTCTCCTTCCTGTATGCCTATGATTTGTACGTTTGGTCTTTTTAAGGTGTCACACAATTCCTGCATATTCCAGTCTTGTGATTTCTTATATTTTTCATAATCTTTGCTTCTGTGGTCTAGTTCATCCACTTTATCTTCCAGTCTTGATACTCTGTTTTCCATTTCGTTCATCCTATTGGTGAGGCTTTCTCCTGTCATTTCTAATTGGCTTACTGAGTGTTTCATTTCCTTCTTCATTTCAGCCTGAGTATTCTTCAATATTTCTAACTCTTTTCTGAATTCATTCAGAAATTTATCCCTATCTTCCTTCAGTTCTTTGATTTCTTTTTTTTTGTGTGTGTTCTTTAAATTCACTGAATTCTTTTATCATGTTTATAATTGTTCTTTTGAGTTCCATGTCCTGCATTTTCTCTAGGGGGCTCTCATTGTACTCCTCTAGAGTACTATTGGTATTTGGGGGTATATGTTAATTTGGTTTTTCATGTTATTATTTTTTCTCTGTGATTTTGACATGTGAATTTCTTTTGTAGTTTCTGACTCTTCAAGTTTAGTTCTGCTTCTTTTATTTTTGAGCTTTATGTGTCTTTGTGGTTTACTTTTTGGGTATGAAAAGCTGGTTCGTCTAAGCTTCTGGTTCTCTTTTGATTTTATATTGGAGTGGCTGGATTGCTTTTGTCTTCAGGAGTTCCCACAGAGGCCCAATTCAGGTGAGGGTCAGGTGTTTTCCGTCTTTCTCCTAAGGTCTGGATCCCTCCAGGAACGATTTTGGCCTCAGGAATTTGGGGGTTGGAGTGGCCTGGAAGCCTGGCCCAGGAAAGATGTTGGTCTAGGGCAGCTGGTGGCCATACCACCAAAAGATGCAAAGGCAGATGGGGCAGGAAGAGGCCCCAAGGCCTCCTGGGGACTGCACTGAGGAGCTGGGTTGGTCTGGATACAAAGGATCAGGAAGAGGAAAGGTCAGCCCCAGCGTCCCAGAAAGAGGCTGGTGGGTGGTGAAGGCCCAGAAAAGCAGAGGGAGTTGAGGGCGGGGCCAGGTCCAGAAGCAGTGCTCCTTGGGCTCAGAGAAGGCACTCCGTTGGTCTGGATGAAAAGGATCAGGGAGCAGTATTGGTTCCCCAGGTGTCTGGGGCCCGAATACAAGGAATGGGGCAGGGCCCAAACTCAGAGGAGAGAACTGCGGTGGAGATGGGAGGGTGAATGAGGCTGGGGGAGTCAAGGCGCAGAGGGCACAATGGATTTACCCTGGAGAGAGGCCTCTGGGTAGGAGAGCCCAAAATTTATTTTTTATGATGCTCAAATCTAATGAGATACATAGCTTACCCATGATAAGCTACTATTCTATAGATGGTTCTCACAATATGGTCTAACATCTTTTTCTTTTTTTTTTGGTTTTTCTTTTTGAGACAGGGCCTCCCCAGTAGCCCCAGTTGGCCTGGAACTCATTATGTAGACCAGGCTTGCCTTGAACTCACAGAGATCCACCTGCCTCTGCCTCTGGAGTGGTGGGATTAAAGGCATGTGCCACCACATCCGGCTGGGTTGTTTTTTTTTTTTTTTTCCTCTTTGGTCCTTTTTTGGTCTAACGTCTTTGCATATTCATATATTTGGCTGCTTGCAAGCCAGTCCATGTTTCTTTACATATACATATTTGCTTCCAGCAAACTGAAGGACTGCTTTGAGAGTGCACTCTTGAGCCCTCCTGTGCTGTGCATCCATTCCAGCTCTAATCTTCATGGGCTCATTGAAGATGTCTCTGAGGGTCCAGCTTATAATGCTTTCTATATCTTCCCAAACAATCAAATTTCAAACAATTAATACTTACTTTGCAGATTTCAATGTACTTTATATTTTGGTTTGTTTGATACCTTTATTATTATCCTGTTTTACTTTACTAGTCATTAGTTCCTTGAGACTAGAAGGTCCATGTTTTTTTTTTTACTCCCCTACCAGATCTAGTTGCTTTGTATCTGATGGTCAACCAATACATCTTTACTAAATGATGACTACTACAATTCTTAGGGTACAAGCATTCTCTAAACTCACATAAATTTTTTAACCTCTTCAGATCAGACATTACTGAGTTTGTGTGAATGTATGTGTGTGTGAGTCCATGAACGAGGATGCACGAGTGGAGGTTAGAGGACAACTTTGTAGAGTCAGTTCTTTCCTTCCACCTTTATGAGGGTTGTGGGTATTGAACTCAGTTCACTGGGTGTGTGTGGCAATGGGTTTTATCCACTGAGGCATCTCACCAGTGTCTGATCAGACAACTTTGTTCCCTCCTTGCCTCCCTTCTTTTTCCCTTTTCTAGATTATTAACATTATCAAAAACAAAAAAAAGTCTCACCTGTCTAAACCACCAACCATCAGAAGCTGCTTAAATTGCTGAGGACTCTGAGGGAGAGAATAAAACTTTCCAGGTTCTCTTGATGGCACTAAAAACTCTTTGGCACCCTTTTAGAGAGAGAGGGAAAAGAGAAACATTAAATAAATAAAAGCCAGTTATGACGGTATATGCCTGCAATTCCAGCACTCAGAAGGCTGAGGAAGCTCAAGGCTACCCTGGGCCACATATTGAGATCCTATCTCAATAAAACAAAATAAAACCCAAAACAGAACCCCAAACAAAACAATAATAACAAAAACAAACTCCAGGTATAACCAGCTGGTGAAATTTGATACTTAATGTCATCAAGGAAATTAAAGAGCAGAGTTCTTCTGATGACAGAGATAATTTCTTGCTCATCTTTTAGTCCCTAAAAGGTTTGCATATATAATAAGCTTTATTTATTTATTTGTTTGTTTGTTTATTATGAGATCCTGTCTTACTATGTAACTTTGGTTGGCCTGGAACTTGCTATGTAGAACAGGCTGGCCTCAATCTCACAGAGATCCACTTGCCTCTGCCTCCAAGTGCTAGGATTAAATGCTTTTCTAAATTAAACTACAGGAGTTTTGTTCTGTTTTTGAACTTAGGCCTCATACCTACTAAGCAAACACTGTCCCACTGAGCTATTAAGATGTAGCTTTATGGGGCTGGAGAGATGGCTCAGCAGTTAAGAGCACTGACTGCTGTCCCACTGAGCTATTAAGATGTAGCTTTATGGGGCTGGAGAGATGGCTCAGCAGTTAAGAGCACTGACTGCTCTTGCAGAGGACCCAGGTCCAATTCCCAGCACCCA
>NW_008360330.1:80997-113671 GCF_000622305.1 Nannospalax galili | reverse complement strand
TTAGTTCTGTAAAAACATGAATCTGGGCTGGAGAGATGGCTCAGCAGTTAAGAGTACTGACTGCTCTCGCAGAGGACCCAGGTTCGATTCCCAGCACCCACATGGTGCCTACAAACTGTCCTTAACTCCAGTTCCGGGGGAATCCAACGCCCTCTTCTGACCTCCGAGTCATTGCACGACACGGGAGCATTCACATACATGCAGGCAATTACGTATTACGTATAAAATAAAAATAATAAATAAAATATTTTTAAAAATATTAAAAAAAGATGTAGCTTTATAAGTCTACAGATTGGACAAAGAGATTAAATATCAATTTTTTAAAACAATCTCAGTTCATTCTTTTTGCTTTTCTTTTTTGAATATATTTTTTATTGCAGGCAATACACTCATACGTATAAAATAAAAATAATAAATAAAATATTTTTAAAAATATTAAAAAAAGATGTAGCTTTATAAGTCTACAGATTGGACAAAGAGATTAAATATCAATTTTTTAAAACAATCTCAGTTCATTCTTTTTGCTTTTCTTTTTTGAATATATTTTTTATTGAAGTTTTGTGTATTTTATATACAACATCTTAATCATCTTTATAGCCCCTTCCCCACTGGTACCATCTCACAGCCCCTCCCACTGGATTTCATGCATTCTGTCATTTTTGATAAGACCTATTTTTTCACAGTGTCTCACTGGGTAGCCCAGGCTGGTCTCAAACTTGTGATACTCCTGCCTCAGCTTCTTAAGCGCTGGTATTACAGGCATGCATTACCCTCCCTAGTTTTTTTTTTCTTATTAACACAGCATTTGTTTTCATTGTGTCAAACCCTGAGGTCAACCACTTTCTGTGGATTTCCTAGCAAAGAATAGGGGAAAAAAAGATATAGGGAAGACAAGACAGGGGAAAAGGCCTCTAGAAGTAGAGACAGAGTGTTCATTGATGGAGAGAATGAGACGGACAACCCGTAAGCAACAAGCTCTATGGCTTCAAGGGGTCAAGACAAGCACAGCAGAAGAGTTGTTTCTTTGGAGAAGGGTTCCTGGTATGCAAGGATGAGCTCCTGCAGTTCCAATCCGGGTCCCTGAGATGGCCACCCCAACTGTGGCAGCCCTCAGAAAGCTTGGCTGCTCTAACCATGTCCCCTGGAACTGTGCTAGCTTCAAAGTTGTAGACAAATGAGGTTAGGGAATGTGGAGCTGAGGCACCTCTCTGTTACTGTCCCTGGTCACTTCAGTACCACAGCAGACAGTGTCAGCTCAGCAGCTAAGAGGTGTGGTGGAAAGGAACTTGGAGCAGGTATAGTATTTTAGGAGGGAAGGCATTATGGCAGAATTGCTTCAGTACAGAAAAATAAAGGTCACCTCCCTGTTTTTAAGATTTTTACATCTTATTTTTAGTTGATACAGTTATTAATGAACAAGGGTTTTATTTTGTGCAATGCCTGCAGAGGTCAGATGAGGCTGTTGGATTCCCTGGGACTGGAGTTATGGACAGTTGTTAGCTGCCATGTGGGTGCTGGGATTCGAACCCGGGTCTTCTGCAAGAACAACAAATGTTCTTAACCGCTGAGCCATCTCTCCAGCCCCATGAACAAGGGTTTTAATGAAACCATTAATGATTTGCATTTATAAACCTCATAGGAAAAAAAACCTCATATAGCATGAAAGGGTTCTGATTCAAAATGCTGACTCACATAATTTCTTTCAGGTCTTAAGAAAACCTAACTAACAAAAAGCATGGGGCCGAACACTACTGGGACCTTATGCTGAGTGATCTGAGTTAGAGTCCACTGACTGAGACTACTGCAAGCCCTATTTCTTCAGTCTTTCCATTCTGCCTCCCAACCTAACCACACTGTGTATGCCAAGCAGACACTGGGGCAAAGGAGAATACCCTGCTTACCCCAGTCAGCCGGGTGTTACCCTTCATTCCCCTATGTACACATGATTAAAGAGTTATTTATTTATTTATATTTGTATTTATTTTATTTTATTTTTTTAGGTCTTTTTGTGACAGGGTCTCCCTGTAGTCCCAGCTCTCCTGGAACTCACTATGCAGACCAGGCTGCCCTCGAACTCACAAGGATCCACCTGCCTTTGCCTCCCGAGTGCTGGGACTAAAGGCCTGCTCCCTTTACACACAGAATGTGTGTGTGTGTGTGTGTGTGTGTGTGTGTGTGTGTGTGTGTGTGTTTTGGTATGTTTGAGACAGGGTCTCCCTGTAGCCCCAGCTGTCCTGGAACTCACTGTGTAGACCAGGCTGGCCTTGAACTCACAGAGATCTGCCTGCCTCTGCCTCCTGAGTGCTGGGATTAAAGGCATGTGCCACCACGCCCAGCAAGAGTTACTTTTTAAACTAAATAAAAGAAAACCTAATTAATATGATAACCCTAAGGCAGTAAATGAAAGTAAATAAAAATGGGTCAAGTGACTGTACAAGCAAAATGGTCATTTTTATAGAGAAGAGGACATTAATTGTGAAATGATTTAAGTAACGTACATACCCCGGGAGTCTTCTTAAACAATGTTGGGGTTTCTATATCCACAAATCCTAAAAAGGGAGAAACATTAGAATTATTCATGGAAATTTGCCAGGTTATGATGTCTATGGTGAAGTACAAATCAGAGGCTCTCCTTTAATTAGGAATCCTGGCTGAAACAAGCTACTAAGCCCACTCATGTTGGTTTCTACAAATTGAAGAAAGCTGAAGTTTTTTATAAAATCTAATTCTGTTCATAAAGCTGATTCTTAGATACGAACAATCCCAAACACCAAGGGGTTCTTGTCTGCTGAAATGTTGTAGTGTTCTAAATGGTCTTCTGGTGTAGCAATAATGAAACAGAACAAGAAAATCAGCTTAAGATGTCTAGTTTAATTCATGGGACATTTCTGAGCTCCCAATAAATGGTGGCTAAACAGGATAAAGAATGAAGAAAACAGGGCTGGGCATAGTGGTATATATCTGCAACCCCAGCACTCAAGAGGCAGAGGCACTTGTGAATTCAAGGCCAGCCTGGGCTACATAATGAGACCCTGTCTCAAAAAAAAAAAAAAAAAAAAAAAAAAGCTAGCTGTTGTTGCTTATATCTGTAATTTTAGCACTTGGGAGGCTGAGGCAGGATTGCCTAGCAAGCCTGGGCAGCACAGTGAGATCCTGTCTCAAATAATCAAAGGCAGATTAAGAACTTATATTGTTTTTTTGTTTGTTTTTTGTCTTTTTTGAGACAGGGTCTCACTTCAGCCCCAGCTGGCCTGGAACTCACTATGTAGACCAGGCTGGCCTTGAACTCACAGAGATCCACCCGCCTCTGCTTCCCAAGTGCTGGGACTAAAGGCATGCACCACCATGCCTGGCCTGAGAATTTATATTGTTTGACGAGAGAAAAAGACAGAGAAACAGTCAGAGACAGAGAGGGATGTAGAAACATCCAAAGGACTGTCCTCAGTAGTGAGGGCAAATACTAAATACTGTAATAGGCATTATCACCTCTAAAAAGATGTTTGTGACCCAATAAGCAACCCGTCTACACATTATGTGAATAATAGACTTCTGGGAACATCTGACTCAAGGATGAGGAGACTATACAATAAAACTGTTACTAAAACAGAAATGTTGCTAAAAAACTCCAAAGACACTTGGCCTTCCCTTACCATGCAGGTTACAGAGATATTCCCGCATTTTCATGACCATCTGGGACCTCAGCCGCAGGTTGTACTGCATTCGGAAACTACGCAAATCTAAGTACCGATACTGCAAACGAAGAGCCTCTGTTTTCTAAACAAATTGCAAGATTTTTATGTTTAAATATAACATTAAAAAGGAAGTTAGCTTTACATTTTAAAATTACATTTATTTATTTACTTATTTAATTAATTTATTTATTTATTGGAGTGTGGGTACCATAGCACATGTGGAAGTCAGGGACACCTTGCAGAAGTTGGTTCTCTCCTTCCACCATGTGGGTCCCAGGAATGGAATGCAGGATGTCAACCTTGGCAGAAAGCACCTTTACCAGCTGAGCCATCTCACTGGACTAGTAGTTATCTACCTGGAGTTTGAATTTTAAAAATCTTTAGCTCTGATTTTAGCTTCCATCATATCATGTTAGCTAGCCAGCATGCTACTACATGTTCCTGCTTAGGCATAAGTGCCTTATTCCTTTTCTTCTTCTTCTTTTTTTTTAGTGGTGCTAGAGATGAAACCCAGGGTCTTCTTTGCGCATGGTAGGCGTTTCCTGTCATTGCTATCATTGAGCTGTATGCCCAGCCCTTATAGCACATATTTTACTTATTATTCACTATTAACATCACCCTTTACTGAATAAAATATGCTTTACTTTATGAAACATTTATCTACTTATTTTGGCCCATAACTGACTCCTGAAAAAAAATGTAAAGATTTCAAAGACCATTAAGAAAAACATACCGAGGTAAGAAACAGCCTCACTGGGACACTCACTACAGTGTAAGGAATGCAAGGGGGTGGTAGATGGAATCTCTACCTAACAGAAATATGCTGAGGCTTGCTTGTTCTCAAGGCTTTAAATCCTGCATCCATTTTTTGTACTGAGAACCTAAAAAAGATCCTTTATCCTAGACTAGTGCTTTTCTTTCATACTTAAAACAGAAATAGTAAGAAACACCTGTAACTTCTTTTTCTGAACGTTTATCTTAAAAAAAAAAACATTTTCTTTTTCATAATAAGGCCAACTTTGTAATTACACTGTTTTTTGTTTGTTTTTTATATTTTCTTTTTTGCAACCAATAGGAACTTAAATATAAGAGTAAGTGGCCATATAATTAAACATCTCTTAATAGGGCTGGGAGGGGGAGACAACTTAGTTGGTATTCTAGTGTCACTTCTTGTTGCGGTGATAAAATACTCTGACAAGAACAGCTTAGGGGAGAAAGGGTCTATTTGGCTCACAAGCCTAGGTTATAGCCCAACACTGCAGGATAGCTAAGGTGGCAGGAACATGAAGCAGCTGGTCCCATCACATCCACAGTCAAGAGCAGAGAGTGATTAATTAGAGCATGCATGCTACTGCTCTGCTTACACTCTCCTTTTCATTGAGTCCAGGGTGCAGGCCATAAATGGTGCCACTGGCATTCAGGGTGGGTCTTCCTAAATCTGTTAACCCAATTAAGAAAATCCCTCACAGGCCAACCTGATCCCTCATACAGACTCCTGATTCTAGATTGTGTCTGGTGGACAATTAAAACTAACCATCTGTGAGACCCTGTCTCAAGCCCCTCAAAACAAACAAAAAAAACAAAACAGAGACAAACAAAAAGCTGGGGGTAGTGGTGTGCACCTTTAGTCCCAGCACTCAGGAGGCAGATGCAGACAGATCTCTATGAGATCAAGACCAGCCTGGTCTACACAGAAAGCTCTAGGCCAGCCTGGGCCTACAGGGAGACTCTGTCTCAAAAAACAAACAAACAAACAAACAAAAAAAGTAAATTAATTTTATAGAAGGTAAACTTTTTCTATATGAATCTGGTAACACCTTACTGGTCATGATGATTTTCCAGATAACTATTTTATTAATAAGAGGATGGCACCTTCACAAAGTCTTTAATTTCAAAGGGCAGCTTCTTGCAGGCATTCAGAAGCTCAGCTGTTTTAACTTTGATTTCAATTTCACCTGTTGGCATTTTCTTAAAAAAAGAGAAAAAGACCTATTTTAGAAAACATTCTTCATGACATGTATGCAATTCACTTTTATAAAATACACAAATTTATACACACATGTAAAATGTGTTGGTGCCACAGTATATACAGCATAAAACATAAACATCTACATAATTTTCACATTCCTATGTGTTATCTGTGGCTGACTGCCTCATAAACCAGCAAATATCACAATGCATTTGTCAATGTCAGCAAATGCTTTTGCATGTGCACTTACATAGGCATGTTTGACATCTGTGAGTTCATTTATAGAATTCATGAGCATTAGTGCTTAATGTATACACAGATATTACAAATGCATATAGGTAAAATTTACATAATTTCTAAACTACTAACTGGATTCTCTTGTCCTGGAGGTCGGGAAATAACTGTCCCAGATACCTTCACCACAGATTCCATAGGGGCTTCACATAAAATCTTCTTCACAGAGGCGGCCAACTGCAGAATAAGAGAGGGAAACAGTTCCAAGAAACTAATGAATTTATAGGAACCTTCTTTTAGTCTATGGTCTAGAGAAATGATATTCACAGCTTATTTGCTGTAATACTGAACTATCCTCAAAGTTATCACAAAATTTGGTAAATTCCATCCCCTATTTGACTGCATATAATATAGCAAGTAAGACTACCAAGAGTCCTCCCTCTCACCCTCTTTCTTTTTTGACAGGGCCTCACTATGTAGTACAGGTGGGCCTTGAACTCTCAACCTTCCTGCTTCCTGCACTAACATGCCTGCCAGCTACTTTTTGAGATAGAGTCTCTCCAAATTGCCCAGGCTTGTTTTAGTGTGTGTGTGTGTGTGTGTATGCCTGTGTGTGCCTGCATGCCCATAGCCCAAGTGCAGATAGAGAACATTGCAGGAGTCAGTTCTCTACTTCCACGAGGGTCGCGGGGATGGAATTCAGATTGTCAGCTTGGCAGCAAGTGTCTTTACCTGATGGGTCATCTCAACAGCCCTAAATCACATTTCCTTACCTTTGCATACTTTCATGTATATGGATATATAAACACATAAATATGTGTATATATACGTATAAATATAATTATTTTCTAGTAAGGCTCTCATTTAGTCCAGGCTTGTTTCAACTGGCTATGAAGCCAAAGATAGCCTTGAACTTCTGATCCTCTTGCCTCTGCTTCCCTACTGCTGATATTATAGATGCATGCTGCCGTGCTCAGCTTATGTTTTCTTTTCTAAAAATTATTTTTCTGTCATATTTCCTTTCTATAAACTTTATCTTCATACTCTGGGCTCTTTATTGATTTTTTATAGTTATTTAAATTTTACATTTACTTTGTGTATGCTTGTGCAAGCACACACATGTGCCATAGTACACATGTAGAGGTCAGAGGACAATTTGCAGGAGTCAGTTCTCTACTTCTACCATGTCGGTTCCAGGGATCAAACTCAGATTGTCAGGCTTAGTGGCAAATGCCTTTACCCTGAGCCATCTTGCTGCCACTACCCTTTTTTTGTAGTTATTTATTTATTTATTTATTTATTTATTTGCTCTTTTTGAGACAGGGTCTCTCTGTAGTCCCAGCTGGCCTGGAACTTACTATGTAGACCAGGCTGGCCTTGAACACACAGAGATCCATCTGCATCTGCCTCCTAAGTGCTGGAATTAAAGGCATATGCCACCACACCTGGCCTTTTTGTAGTATTTTAGATATTAGAGAAATTAGCCCCTTCCTATGATGCGAGTTGTACACATTTATTTTATAGTTTGTCATGTTTTAATGTTGCATATAGTAGTTTTCAGGTTAAAACTTTTTTAAAAAATTTATTTTCATTTTATGTGATTGAGTATTTTGCCTACATGGATCTAAGTACACCTGTGTTGTGCATTGCCTGTGGAGATCAGAAGAGGGCGTTGGATTCCTTGGAACTGGAGTTCTGGATGGTTGTTAGCCACCATGTAGGTGCTGGGAACCAAACCCAGGTCCTCTGCAAGAGAAGAGAATGCTCTTATAGGCTGAGCCATCTCTCTAGCACCTAGTTTTCAGTTTTTATTAATAATAAACTTCTGAACTTAAAACCTCAAACATACTGATCAAAATATTTAGCTTATTCCAGCCATCATATCAAAGCTTTAAAATAATGGTGGGAGCTGGATATGGTGGACCATGCCTTTAGTCCCAGCACTCGGGCAGGCGATCTCTGAGTTTGTGGTCAGCCTGGTTTACATAGTGAGTTCCAGGCCAGCTGGGATTACAGGGAAACCCTGTCTCAAAAAAGTCTGAAAAAAAAAAAAAAGATAATGGTAGGAAACCTTCTATTACCTCATCCTGGGGAATAACAACTTGAACAAGACCATGGCAATCTCTTAGAATTAGAAAGATGTTTTGCCTGAATAATGAAAAAAGAAAGAAGAATATTTCAGGATAAAATCTATCAACTCAAAATTTAAGCAGACAAAACAAGTAACAGAAACTCAATGCAATTCTCCTTTATTAAAATTAATTATTCTGTACTTCTGCTAGCTACATTCATACAATTGATAATCTTTTTTTTTTTTTTTTTTGAAATTTTTTTTTTTTAGCTTTGTTGCCCAGGCTGTCCTTGAACTTCCAGGCATGTACTACCATACTTGCCAAACTGCTTATTCAATTTCACTGTTTATTAGCTCTTTATATAGCTACTAATCTTTTAGACATGGCTTATTAATGAAAAAGCAAATTTGAAATTTTAAAATGTGGTTGCTATGACTATTTCCATGAAGCATCAGGGAGGCATGCAATCACTAATTTACAGAGAGCTTCCTCAAGGGAAAAACTCCCAGACCTGTGCACCAGCCTCTTAAAACATTATCAGTAATGTGTTGAGAAAGAAACAAATAATAAAGGACAAAAACATTTCTATTAAAATGGAGTTTGGGAGTCATGGCAAAGAAAAGCCTGAAAATTCTTCTTAAAGTTTCATTTTTATTTTAAATTATGTGTAGGTGTGTATCTGTGTGTGGGTTTGTGCACCTGAGTACAGATGCCTATGGAGGCCAGAGGCAACAGATCCCCCTGGAACTAAAGTTACAGCTGGTTGTGGGCCTGATGGGGATGCTGATGACAGAGCTCAGATCTTCTGCAAGCACAGTACACACTTTTAACAGTAGAGTCCTCTCTCTAGTGCCTAAAAACTCTTCTTGATCTTGCCTGTCACCTTAAAAATGGATTTCTCATAAGGAAATTGAAGATTCTGGATTTTGTCAACCAACGCTGTGAAGATAGTTATGAGATTTGACAAGTTTTGGAGAGCAGACTTTTATTTCTTCTTGATGCCTCCTTCCTCCTTGTAAAAGATGCTATCTTTTTCATTTGCTCTAGCATCTTACAGGAACTCAATGTGCTAAAATCAAATAATTCTTGGTATTATGGTTGTAATTCATGCTCTGGAATCAGGTTTAACTATACCTTTTATATAAATAACAATAAACGAGTTAAGATGATCAGGGCTGCCTGAGGTCTTAACTTTTGCTGCAAAGGACATCAGTTGCACCGTACTGGGTCACCACTCATGAAGGCAGTTGGCTAGGAAGTCTTTTCTCTCAGGGAGCTAACACTTTAAGAGGGATCTGGGCATAAGAGTTTCAGTCCCTGCTTTGGAGTGTGATTTTATTTCCATATATAACTAGCAGGTCAGATTGCTGTACCTGGGATAGTAAAGGGGAAGAAAGCTTTAAAGAGTTCCCTGCTTTAGTAAGAGGTGTTTGATTAAGATGTGAAAGTGTCAAGAACATCGAACACCATTCCAGAGTTCATGGTGTAGTTCAGGAATTACACTTGGGAGTACCTATGGAAGAAGAATCTAAACAACAAAGAATTTCTGTTGCTAGCTTTCAACTCCAATTAATATATTGAGTGGCCAATCATAAAAAAGGCAAAATACTGTGTCTGGTCAAATGGGAGTAGCATCTGCTTTATTTATGTTTGTCTACTCTTCCCTATGTCTGTAATCATGAAAACAATAAATTTTAGCAGTGAGTTTTTTTGTTTATTTGTTTTGTCTTTTTGAGACAGGGTCTCCCTGTAGCCCCAGCTGTCCTGGAACTCACTATGTAGACCAGGCTGGAACTCACTATGTAGACCAGGCTGGCCTTGAATTCACAAAGATCCCCATGCCCCTGCATCCCAAGTGCTGGGATCAAAGGTGTGGGCCACCATGCCCGGCACAGTGAGTGTTTTTTAAGAAAACAAAACTAGGGGCTGGAGAGATGGCTCCCCCATTAAGAATACTGGCTACTCTTGCAGAGGACCCAGGTTCGATTCCCAGCACCCACATGGAGACTAAAAACCATCTGTAACTCCAATTCCAGGGTATCTGACGCCCTCTTCTGACCTCTGAGGGCACTGCAAGACATGGGTGCACTTACACATACAGGCAATACACTCATCACATAAAATAAAAATAAATATTTTAAAAAAACTAAAAAAAGAAAACTAAACTAAAAATTTCATTGGTTTAAGTCCTCATAAGAAAATTTTTATTAACTTTAGAAACTTTTATACAGTAAAATCCAAAGATAACATTTTAGAGTCCTGGGAACACTTGATTGGCCTTTTTTTCCTCTGTAAAATAAAAGACACAATCAAAAATTTTCTTTTCTTTGTTTTCTTTCCTTAAAAAAAAAATAGAAAGTTTATTAAGAAAGGGAAAGTGCCAGGAATGATGGCACATGCCTTTAATTCCAGTACTTGGGAGACTGAGACAGGCGGATCTCTATGAGTTCAAGGCCATTCTGGTCTACATAGTGCGTTCCAGGCCAGCTGGGGCTACAGGGAGACCCTGTCTCAAAACAACTAAAACCAAAACCAAATGTCTGTAACTCTAATTCAAGAGGATTCAATGCCCTCTTCTGGTCTCTGTGGGCACCTGAACACACATAGTACACTTACATACATGCAGGCAAAACACTCATACATATAGAATAAAAATAAAGTATTAAAAATTAGTAACTCATACTTAGATCAGATAGAATACACTTTAGGCTAAAATCTGTTAAAAGACACAAAATGGTCACTATATAATGATAAAAGTATTTATTAACAATTGTAAATGTATCTACCCATCATTTGAGTACAGGTATTGCACAACATGGGTGCACTTACCTACATGCAGACAATACAAGAAAAAAAAAAAAAAAAAAAGAATAAATAAAATATTAAAAAAAAATTCATAGAAGTTAAAATTGCTTGGGAAAACAACCTCCATGCATTCCTAACTCCTC
Source organism: Nannospalax galili (assembly GCF_000622305.1). Classification (NCBI taxonomy): domain Eukaryota; kingdom Metazoa; phylum Chordata; class Mammalia; order Rodentia; family Spalacidae; genus Nannospalax; species Nannospalax galili. Next base: position 102,756 of record NW_008360330.1, on the reverse strand, counting down.
TGCTTCAATTTACCTTCGGTACTGAATCCATCCACAAAGGGTGACTTCCTGGCCTATGTGAGAAGTTCTCAATTCTCCACACGTGTTGGTCCGGGCAACAAAGCTGCTGAATTCTTTAAAAAAGAAAAGAGAAACAACTTGAAAGGCAAGATTAAAAATATATTATTTGCCGGGCGTGGTGGCGCACGCCTTTAATCCCAGCAGAGGCAGTCTTTGTGAGTTCGAGCCCAGTCTGGTCTACATAGTGAGTTCCAGGACAGCTGGGGCATACAGAGAGATGCTGTCTCAAGAAAACCAAACCAAAATAAAAAACAAAGTGGAAGGAGATTTGTAATTTATTTTAAAATATTCTTGAATCAAGACAGCGATTTCAGGTCAACGGATGATGCTTATATAAATTTTAAATTACAATTATTATTTATGTGTGTGTGTCCATGCATGCCTGAGGGCTGTGCACACCAGTGCCATGACACATGTGAGGTCAGAGGAAAACTTGAAGGAATCAGTTCTCTCCTTCCAGTGTGGGTTGCAGGGATCGAACTTAGGTTATCAGGATTGACAGCAAGTGTCTTTACTTGCCAAGCTGTCTTGCTGGTCCAACGAAGTTTATAAAATAAGCTAGAGCATGCAATTCAATTCCACTATCACATTTACCTGCAGATGTGTCACAGGAGAGGTAAATAACTGTTCGAATGTAAAATTCTGCCTTTCTGTTTGGAAATCTAAACATTTTGGATCATCTAGCACTTATATTGCCCTAAAATCCTAATTGCTCAATTTTAAACATTACACATTTCTTTGCCAAATGAAATATGATCTTGGGAATTATATAAGTGTAACACTGAGGTAACTAGGTTTAAAATGAATGTAGTTTACAATAATCACTTGAACGAAAGTATTAAAAGTGTAAAAAACACTTTAGTTTTCTATTAGTAGTATCAAGGAAACATTGACTAACCTGTCTATTGTGATTACCTTCTTATGGTCTTAAAAAAAAAATCAGGGGAGAAAACAACAACAACAACAATAAAACCCCACCCTGAATTATAAGGAACGAAGAGCGGGAATGATTTGCTATAAATTTAGTTAAGATGGGGGAAACCCAATGTGGAGGACAGGAGGAAGATCGCGGCTGTTTTCACCTGGAGTTCTCCTCTGTGAGCTCAGCACCAGACTTCTGGAGAGAGAACCCGAGATTGGCCTGGTGGTCCTTCGGATGGGCGGGTATAAACCCCTGTATAGCTGACGTAACCCAGAACCAAAGAACATGCTGGCGCCCGGGGCCCGCTCGAGGCAGTCCCCACTCCCACGCTGCCGGTGCTATGGTGGTCAAAACTCGGTTTCCAAAATACACGTGAACCGTTAAATTCTAGTTCCCACTCTGATCTAGTTAGACCCTCTCCACAGAACGTTCAAGTACAGGAATCCACAAGGCAGAAAAATCTGCAGTCTTCGGTGAGCGGTAAGACCTTTCCTCAGTGCATCAGTTCCTATGTCCATCTAAAAGGCTGCGACCCCAGAACGAACCAGAGGCCGGTCACCAGGCGCGCCTTCCTTTATTCCCACGTTTTCTCGAAGGTGACCTCGGGAAAAACCGCAGAATAAGGAGGAACAGTCTCACGTTTCAAACTTCCCAAACCTAGCGGTCCATCTTGGGTTTTCTGGAAGACGAAGACTTGCAAATCCAAACTACTCCTAGGTGGAACACAGATCACTTTCTGAAGCCAAAGTGCCGCTACCGCCCCTTCGCGACAAGATTACGGTAAAAGCATTGGGCCAATCAGAACGAGCGCGCCTCCGCCATGCTTACTGAGGGCGAAAATGTCAGAGAAAGCTTCGCGTCGGTTGTAAAAATCGAAGAGCTTCACCGCCCAATGGAGACGGTTGCGGGTACAGATTAAAGCCACCGGGCTTTGCCCTCAGTTAAGATGGCTATTTCAGTCGCTTCCTTGACTAGAAAGGGGCGAGGTACTGGAGAGGCTTCCAGCGTCCGGCCGCAGAGCAGGTCGGGAAATGATTTTAAACTGTGGCGGGCGCGGAGCTCCGAAGTTGGCAGCTTGGTGAATGCCAGTTGTCAGGCCTGCCTTTGACCCCAGAAGAGTTCTGGAGAGGGCATTTGGGGCGCCTTGGCGCTCGGTCTTTTCCCTCTCGGTGTGCATACGCCGACTCCACAGAAGTGAGGGTCGCAGAGCTAGGCCGCTGGGGATGCGGAAAGGCCCCTCCGCAGGTGAAGTCGCGGGCGTTGCCCTGGTCTCGAGTCTCCACGTAGTGTCGGAGCTGGCCTTGAAGAATGATTCGTGAATCCAGAATGGGTGACAGCGTCAGCTCGGCATACTATTGGTAAGATGCTTGGTCTGGCCCTGGACTCGTGTTGCCCTGTTGCGGCCACCATCTTTGCGATGCTGGTGTGTAGCTAGATGGGATGCACCCTGGGCTTAGCAAGTTCAATTTGATTATTACGGGCAGTAGTGCAGTGATTGGGTCAGGGTCCCTCGCTTACGGACTAAACACAAGAGAAAGTTTAGCTGCGTGTTAGGAACTGTAAATGCAAAAGTTGGCGAGAAAGGGAGTTGTGCGGACACTAGAAAGCTGCTGAGGAATTGAAACTTGAAAAGGAATTCTCTGCTTCTGTCAACTGACAGCTGATATTAGCTTTTGTAATGGGGTTAAGAATCAAAGCAGACAGTGATAGTACTAGGAGAGTCCCAGCCCTGGGGAGGCTGAGGCAGGAGGATGGCTGTGAGTTCTAGGCCAGCCAGGGCTGCACGGAGAGACCTTGTTCCGCACCTCCCTTCCCACAAACAAACAAACAAACAAACACACGGACAGTATTTGTTAAGGGCTCACCAGAGTGCCTGGAACATGGTGAATGCTTAGTAATTATTGTCTCAAATTTCGTACATGAAAGAAAAATTCTGAGTGAACAGAACTGCTAAAGACTCCTGTTTAAAAAGGTGATTTAAAAGTATTTAGAGCTGGAATGCTTTAGAGCAGCTGTTATCTAAATTGTGTAGTAAATCAATGGCTAAGGAGTGACAGCAGGAGGATGGTGCTCTTTGGTATAAATTTCAGTTACAGATTTTTAAAAAAAATCAATATTCTTCTGCCTTTCCATGTACTCATGCAAACTCCCACCTCACGTCTCCCTCACTTTCTACAAATGGTGAGTAGGTGGGAGCCAGCTCTTTTTTGTGAAGCCCTTGTGCCTGCTATTCCTAGTGCTCTTGCAGGTCTCCTTGGCAACATACATATTGCATCATTTGACTTATTATTATTGTAGAGCTCATACTGTAAAGTGCCTGTTTTGTTTGTTTTTATTTTATTTTATTTTATTTATTTATTTATTTATTTATTGGAACGTAAGCTGGCCTTGAATTTGGATCCTCCTGCCTCAGCCTTCTGTGCCACCATACCCTACTTTAAAGTTTCTACTTTGAGTTTTGTAATTTTGGTACATTTTAGATAATGTGTTTCTACTTTAGTTTGTAGAGTTAAAGAATTGTTTTGACTAAACCTAGGATGAGAACGCAAAATAAAACATAGTATGGCATATGATCGATCTTGTTTGAAATATTCTATTTTTATTTTATGTGTATGAGTGTATTGCCTGCATGCATGTAAGTGCACCTGTGTTGTGCAATGCCCACGGAGGTCAGAAGAGGACATTGGATTCCCCTGGAACTGGAGTTACAGATGGTTGTTGGCTGCCATGTGGTTACTGGGAATTGAATCTGGGTCCTCTGCAAAAGCAGCCAATGCTCTTAACCGCTGAGCCATCTCTCCAGCCCTGTGGGAAAGGTTTTTAAAAAGCTAAGTGTGGGGGCTGGAGAGATGGCTCAGCTATTAAGAACACTGACTGCTCTTGCAGAGGACCCGGGTTCAGTTCCCAGCACCCACAAGGCGGCTATGAACCGCCCTTAACTCCAATTCCAGGGGAATCTGAAGCCCTCTTCTGACCTCGGTGACATTGCACGACATGGGTGCATTCACGTACATGCAGGCAATACACTCATACACATAAAATAAAAATAATAAATAAAATATTTTTAAAAGCTAAGTGTGGGGATAGAGAGCTGGCTCAGCAGTTTAGTGCTTGTTGTTCTTGCAGAGGACCTGAGTTTGGTTCTCAGCACCCATGCCAGGTGACACACCTGCCTGTAACTCTAGCTCCAGGAAATCTAACACTTTTGGCCTCTACAGGCACCTGCATTCACGTGCTCATACCTATGCACATACACATAGACACACACATACACACTAATTAAAAATAAAACAGTAAATCTTTTTTTTCTTTTTTCCATTATTTATGTTTTTATTTTATGTTATGAGTGTATTGCCTGCATGTATGTGAGTGCACCTGTGTCGTGCAATGCCACGGAGGTCAGAAGAGGGCTTCGGATTCCCCTGGAACTGGCTGGAATTAGGGATGGTTAGTAGCTGCTGTGTGGGTGCTGGGACCCGAACCGGGTCTTCTGCAAGAGCAGTCAGTGCTCTTAACCGCTGAGCCATCTCTCCAGCCCTAAATCTTTTTTTTAAAGGCTAAGTGCCAGGTGTTGGTGTGTACTCCTTTAATGCCAGCACTCTGGAGGCAGCTGGCAGGAAGATCAGAAATTCAAAGCCAGACTCTGCTGTATAGTATGAGGCTAGCCTCGGCTATGGTGGGGTTGTCACAACACAAGTTGGGAATAATTTATTTTGGAATTTTTTGAAAGTTGAACCACCTGTGATTAAAGTGCCCTCAGCATTAGGATTAGGGTAATTATAAAGAAAAATATAAAACATAGTTTCAATCAAAGTAGCGTAACCTTGCTGGAGAGACAAGAAATACACACTGGGGGATAAAGTTCAAGGAAATACATGAATACAGCCAAAATGACTGGTACACATTGAGTGACCAAGGAGGGCTATGTGCATGTGGAGCTACTGGTGTAGCTCCAGAGGTTTTCTAGGTTTTTTTGTTTGTTTTTTAGAGACAGGATCTCCCTGTAGCCCAGCTGTCCCGGAATTCACTATGGAGACCAGGCTAGCCTTGATCTCAAAGAGATCCTCTTGTTTCTGCCTCCTGAGTGCTAGGGCTAAAGGCATGTGCCCCCATACTCAGCTCTTTAATAGGGTATTCTTGAGGAATTTTATTGGATTCATTGTACACACACACACACACACACACACCCTTCTAGAAATGAGCCTCTGATACAGTTAGTGTATATAACATAGGTCTTTCAGGGGTAAAAGATTTTTTTTTCTTTTTCTTTTTTAAACTATTGTTTTAAAGGAGGTAGTATTAAGTTTGTCACAAAACCAATTATTTAATTGAAGCTACAGAAAAAAGGTGGTATAATTGATAATTAGGAAGAATATTCAGAGTATTTCAAAAGATTTAAAATAGGACACTTTATAAAAAGCTGTGTGGGAAATAAAATTCCTAAGCAATAGTAGAAATGTAACATTATCTTATAAAATACAGACAGAAATATAAAAAGACTGTGTATTCTAAATCTGAAATAATAACAAAATATTTAGGTTTAAAATTTACAGTTTAAAGGAGGTAGTATTTAATCATGGTCTTAAAGGAGAACGAATGGGAGGAGGTGACATCAGATAGACAGTTGATAGGCAGAGCATGAAGACTTGAATATATTTATGTCCTAGACTGGAGCTGAGAATTAGTAGATAAGGAGAAGTTGGATTATGAAAGACCTAAACAAGCAGTTTAAGATTCATCTTATTACTGTAAGGTTTTGCATCAGAAACTAGCAATATAGTGCCAGTTTTGGAAGTATAATTGTCTCGGATATGGAGAATTAAAAAAAAAATTTTGATATGGAGAATTTTTTTAAAAGATTTTATTTTTATTTGTATGTACATGTGTGAGTATGTACACCTGTTAAGGTCAGAAGGAGGCGTCAGATCCCTTGGAGCTGGAGTTGCAGGCAGTTGTGAGCTGCCCGATGAGGGTGCTAGATGCTGGGATCTGAACTCAGGTCCTTTGGAAGTGCAGCAAGCACTCTTAACTCCTGAGCCATCTCTGGATATGGAGAATTCTTACTGGTGGTACTAAAAACATAGCTAAGGAAGTAACTTAGGGAGGGGATGATAAAGGCTGAAGGAAGAACTCAAATAAAACATGCCTAATAACTGTATGTAAATTAATGAAGATGGGAGATTACATAAATGTACCTAATTTAGGAAATTGGTAGGAATTTAAATTGAACCAATTATCTTAAAAGGAGTTGTATTTGAGCTACTTGTATTTGTAAAACTGGGCTGTGGCCAATAAGAAATAAAGGATTTTGTGGAAAAGGTGAGGAGGGGAAGGAAAGACAAAGAATGTCTCTGCGGGAACTGTGAGCATGAGTTAGCTCTCTAGTGCTTAGAATTCTCATTTTATTATTATTTTAATACAGAGTATGGATACTTATGATTCAGCAGGATTGACTCCTAGACAAAGGGCCTCCTCAGGTCTTAAAGATTACTTTGTAGGCGTCACCCCTCTGCAGAAACGACTGGAGTCCGTCAGGAGGCAGAACTCATTTTTCCCCACTCCATCTCGAAGAAAAATTCTCCAGTGTTCACAGTTGCAGGTACGCTTTGTGTCCCTTTGTGTTAGTCAGTAATGGAGAATATAGGAACAAAATACATCAGCTTTTATGACTCTTGACAGAATATCTTCCTAACTCCTCAGCTAATCAATAAATGAGGAATAAACAATTTCACACTTTAAGTATTGTATCTTTTACACTTTATAATCTCCTTTAATCAGTATAATTTCTTAAGTATTTTATGACATTGACATTTTTGAGCAATATAGACTCTTTCCCTTGTCTAAATGTAATCTTCTTCATTTTTGTATTTGTCTGATGTTTTCCAATGATTAAAATTTTGTATTCTTGAACCTTCAGTGTAACTTCTTTCTCTTGTCAGTGTTATGTGTCTCTGGCCTCTTGGGATAGGAGACAAGTTTTGCTACTCTGATAACTATTTTTTTTTTTTTTTAACTTTAATGTGTCTGTGTGTCTGCACCTGTGGGTGCAGGTGCTCCTAGAGGCCAGAAGAGGGCACTGGATTCCATGCAACTAGAGTTACAGGCAGTTGTGAGCAGCCACACATGGTTGTTGGGAACTGGGCTCAGATTCTTTGCAAAACCAGCAAGTGCTCTTAGACGTCAAACCATCTCTCCAGCCACCTGTAACAACTTTCTTAAAGAAGACTTACCAGTGCCTGTAATCAAATGATAGTTCTTAGCTAGAAAACAGTTTTTTTTTGCAGGGGAGGCAAGATGCTGGAGATTTAACACAGAGCCTTGCACATGCTAATCTAGTTAGGCTATATCTCCCGCCTGAAAGATTTTATTATTTATCTATTTTCTTTCCTGAGGGCTGGAATTCAACATGTGTACCCTTTGTGCCTGGCTTCCCAGAGATTTTATATTAAGATGAAAGTGTCCAAATTAGTGCTCCTTGTATTTATAAATAATTTTGTCATAAATATAGTTAATGGGGGCTGGAGAGATGGCTCAGTGGTTAAGAACACTGGTTGTTCTTGCAGAAGACCCGGGTTCGAATCCCAGCACCTACATGGCAGTTAACTGTCGGTAACTCCAGTTCCAGGGGATCCGACAGCCTCTTCTCACCTCCATGGGCATTGTATGACACAGGTGCACTTACCTACATGCAGGCAGGATACACATACACATAAAAATAATAAATAAAATATTAAAAAATATATATATATAGTTAATAAGATAAAGTGCGTAACTGTTAATGCTGTAGCTAGAACAAACATCTTTCTCAAATATATTGAAAATTTCAAAGGATAGTTGGATAGTCTGTGAGGCTATATCAGAAAATGCAGGTATCAGAAGACTTTTCAGAAGGAAACTAGGAGCCTCTTTGGGAGCAGCTAATAAATAGTTCAACTCATTTTAATTCTGTTATGGAGCCAATACAAATAAAGTGGCTTTTGTTTGTTTTTCATTTTTGTTTTTGTTTGTTATTTTGAGACAGGGTCTCACTATGTAGACCAGGCTATCCTGAAACTCACAAAAATCACCTTTCTCTGCCTTCCAAGTGCGGGGGTTAAAGGTGTGTGCCTCCACTACTGGCCCAATGAAGTTCTTCCTTTTGATGCTTTATTTTTATTTTGTTTCTTTGAGACAGGATATTGCTTTGTAGTCCTGACTAGCCTGGAACTTAATATGTATAGGCCAGACCAGCCCCGCTTTCAATTTGTGGGCAGTCTTCCCAGCTTTGCCTCTTAAGAGCTGGGATTACAGGCATACCCCATTATGACTGGCTCATTTTTAAAATCAGGTGTGTGTGTGTGTGTGTGTGTGTGTATGTGTGTGTGTGTGTGTGTGTTTCGAGACAGGGTCCTCAGTAGCCGCAGCCAGCCTGGAACTCACTATGTAGACCAGGCCGGCTTCTCACTCACAGAGATCCGCCTAACTCTGCCTCCCAAGTGCTAGGATTAAAGGCATGTGCCGCCACACCAGGCTTTTAATCATTTTTTAAAGTCATCATACAAAATGATGGTTTTCATTATGGAATGTATATGTCTATGTATGTATATGTCTGTACTTTGTTGTTGTTCACCCCCTTCCTCCTCTTACTGATCCTCTTTTTCCCAGAATGTCTTCCTTTCTGCTTTCATGGCATTACTCTACCCGTAAGAGCTCTTCCTTTCCTCTCATGGTCTCTGTTCTACTTTCATGTCCTACACACACACACACACACACACACACACACACACAATTACTTAAATCTAGTTACTATATATGGGAGAAAACACAAGATATTTGTATTTCTGTGTTTGGCTTATTTTCCCTAACATAATGATCTCTAGTTCCACCCATTTTCCTGTAAATATTATGATTTCATTTTTCTTTACAGCTTAAATTTTCATTGTCTGTATGTACATTTTCTTTATTCACCTGTTGATGGACATATAGGATGGTTCTATTTCTCAGCAATTATGAATAGTTCAGTAATAAACTATTGAACATGTTTCTATATGGTATATTGAGAGTCCTGTGGTTGTATACCCAAGAGTACTCTAGCTGGGTCATATTTTTAGTTTGAGGAACCTCACACTGACTTCCGTAATGTGTGCCAATTTACATTTCTACCAAGGTGGGTTTTTAAAAAATTTTATTTATTATTTTTATTTTATGTGTGTGAGTGTATTGCCTGCATGTATGTGACTACACCCATGTCGTGCAATGCCGCGGAGGTCAGAAGAGGGCTTCAGATTCCCCTGGAACTGGAGTTAAGGATGGTTCGTAGCCGCCATGTGGGTGCTGGGAATCGAACCCAGGTCCTCTGCAAGAGCAGTCAGTGCTCTTAACCGCTGAGCCATCTCTCCAGCCCCTCCAAGGTGGGTGTTTTGTTTGCTTCTTTGTTTTTATAGGGCCTTACTGTGTAACCCTGACTGGCTTGGAACTTGCTATGTAGACTAGGCTGACTTTAAAGTCACAGAGATTCACCTGCCTCTGCCTCCTAGAATGTGACACTATGCCCAGCAAGGTGTTTTTGTTTTTGGTGCCTCTGTGGATCTAATAGAGCATAGCCAAAAATATTTCCAAGTATCTTTTTCTTTAATATGTTGAATTAGCCTTTGTTGGATAAAGTATATTTGATGCTAAAGAATGGAGTGATAGTGGCCTCTTAATGACATGTGGGCAGAGAACTGAATAAAATGAAGGAATATGTCATAGGAAAACCCTGGGGAAGAGCTTTCCACACAGAAAGCACTGTTCAAGGACCTACAAGGAGTCGTAAGAACTCCATTTGAGATTAATCTTTGGAAGGCAAGATCATATACCATGTAGTAGATACCTATTAAATACTTAAATAATTATGGTTAAATTCTTACCCACGTTTTTACTTTTTGTTTTAGGAAGATGTTGATCCTCATAAGGTTGCATTTCTCCTCCACAAACAGTGGACTATATATAGTTTAACTCCCCTCTATAAATTTTCCTACACCAATCTCAAAGAGTATTCTAGACTTCTAAGTGCGTTCATTGCCGCTGAAAAGCAGAAAGGACTTGCTGTGGAAGTGGGAGAAGACTTCAACATCAAAGTGATTTTCTCCACTCTACTTGGAGTGAAAGGAACACAAAGGGACCCTGAAGCATTTCTTATCCAGGTATAGTACATAAGCAGTATTTGTTTCCTAGAAGAAAGGAGTCTGTATTTTGAGTTTCAGAATGGAAATTGTAGTATTTTCTTACTGTTTTTTCTTAAACTCCTAAACTTGTGATTTAAAAAAAAAAATTACATTTATTTTTTTGTGTGTGTGTGTGTGTGTGTGTGTGTGTGTGTGTGTGTGTGAATATACATACCATTGTGCACTGTGGTGTTCAAAGGTCAGCTTGCTGGAGTTGGTTCTCTCCTTTCATCATATGGGCCCTCAGGATTGAACTCAATTTGTCAGGTTTACAACAAGTACCTTAAAATGCTGAGCCATCTTGATGGATCCTTCTGCTGCCTCCTTTCAGGTGCTAGGATTAGAGGTGTGTACTACCAAACCCTTTAAGAAAAGTGTGCTTCCTGTATGCTAAGGTTCGAGAGGCATGCCTCATTTGGTGGGCATGGCTGTTTCCCATTCATGTCTAGCAACATTAATGCTATAGCAGAAGGATGTTTTGAGCATTTAGGCAAGTTGCAACAGATCCTGACCTTAGATACCTAAGGAATTGGGCAAAAAAAATGTGATAAATGTAGTATATTTAGTCTTGAAGATAGTTAAGTTCTTCATAATCTCTTGAATTATAAAATATGATAAAAGAAACTTTTTTTTTTTTTTTTTGGTCTTTTTGAGACAGGGTCTCCTTGTATCCCCAGCTGTCTCAGAACTCACTATGTAGACCAGGCTGGCCTTGAACTCACAGAGATCTGCCTGCCTCTGCCTCCCGAGTGCTGGAAAAAAGAAACTCTTTAAATGATCCTTTCTTAAGAGATATGATGGGTGGTGATCTAAACATTGGCCTGGTTAGTACTTTTATGAATATCTTGAAGGTGTGTTTGCCATATAATTTAAAAATGGGAAATTTGAGTGCTTAGTCATTCAGATAGAAATATAATCAAAGTCCTAAACAATCTGAACAGATTGGCACAATGGAACAAATTGAAAGAGCTTTAAATTTCCATGCAAGTAAGTTTACTGCTTCAATTTAGGTTGAGGAAGATTTGCATATAATAGCAAAGATGAATGTGTTTTGGCTATTCTACATAAAGCTGTCAACTAAAAACCAGAAGACTATAATCTAAGATTATATTAATAGAAATACAATCTAGGTCAAAGATGATGATAATCTTCTAATCAGACTTTGTTTTTTTCAGTGCTAGGGCCTAATGTAGAGTCTTGTGCACACTAGGCAGCTACTCTACCACTGAGCTAGATTCTGAGGCCCTTGAAATCAGACTTTTTTTCCCTTAACACTTTTTTTTTTTTAATTTGATTTGATTTTCTCAAGAATTTCACATCTGAGAACCATTATACACAACATTTCCACTCCTTCTCAAATTCTTGACCAAGTATTTAGAATAGTTATAGATTATACTGGCTTAGGAAAAAGGTAGGTTCTCCTCTAAGGTCTACAGCCTCACCAACCACAGGTAGATGGCTAGGTTTACAGTACCAGGCAAGAAATTCCTCCTACTGAGGAGGCCTTAAGTCCCATAAGACAGCTGTTGGTTATTCACAATATACAGTGTCACTATTTCACCTCTGGGCCTATCTTGCCTGGCTATTTGTTGTGTTCCTATCCAGCTGCAAAACCTATAAAACACATTTCCACAGCAGCAGCAAGCTGCTTTCCCAAGATACCCATAGGGTTTTGTGAAATCAGGCTTTTTTGAAATAGTTCACTTAGGAAGTATGTTCACTTGTGGATGACTCCTGTGTATAAGAACTTCAGAGAAGAATGACCAGGATAGTGACTGTCTGTGAGAATATGTCAAGAAGAATGGTTTGAAGACACTGGAGATATTGAGCCTGATAGTATATGTGTTATGAGCCAGCAAGTGTCTGAGGGGCTTTTACAATAGAAGAGACTAGATTTGTTTTATAAGTCGGTAATGGAGGAGAGCCAGTGGCTAGAAACTGTCAGGCTTACATATGGAAGGACATTTTAAGTTGATGGAAGGGGTTGCTTTAGGAAATGTTCTTCCTCAATGGAATTTAGAGAGCTTTAATAGTCCTTTCTAAGATTGATTTTTCCCCCCCTTCCTCAAGATACTATACCTGATAATGCTATATAGGCATCTCCTAATTTGGGTTTTAGTTACACCAAGATCTTGCCATATACCCTATCTCTAATATAGAGGAATATTGGGCTGAAAGTCAATAAGCTCTAATGGTGATTAGGAAAGCTTCTCTTGTGGGTTTTACATCAGATATTATGATTTTAATTTTTTTAATGAAGTTGAAATTTGTTAAGAATCCATTTTAATACAAATTTAAGCACAGGTATTAGGGAAGGGAGGCTTAAGAAAAAGGTAGTATTTTTTTTAATACTTGCATTGAAATTTTGAGAATTTCATACACTGTATTTTGATCATATTCAGATCCCCTCCCCTATCTGCACCCCCCCTTCTACCTCTCTCACACCTACCCCTACCTGATTTCATGCCCTCTTTTTTTGTTGTTGTTTTTTGCTGTAGCCGCAGCTGACCTGGAACTTGCTATGACCATACTGACCTTGAACTCACAGAGATCTGCCTGCCTCTGCCTCCTGAGTGCTGGGGTTAAATGTGTGTGCCACCACACCCAGCTCATATCTTCTTTTAAAGGGTTTTTGAGTCTAATTTGTGTCCCCACATGCCCTTTGGTGTGGGTTCATCCCCTGGAGCCTAGTCAACCTACCAAGCATCACATCCTTTAAAAAAAAAAAGATGATGGCTTACACCTGTAGTCCAGCACATGGTTTGAGTTTTGTTTTCCATTTTTTAGAAATTTTTTATTAGCATATATTAATTGTACATAATAATGGGTTTCATACATAATATGTATGTTGATCATTACCTTCTTATGCACCTCTCATTCCTGCTGATCCTCTTCTTCCCAACTAGTCTTGCTACTGCTACTTCTCTGTTTTGTGTGTGTGTGTGTGTGAGAGACAGAGACAGAGACAGAGACAGAGAGAGAGAGAGAGAGAGAGAGAGAGAGAGAGAGAGAGAGAGAGGAAGGAGACCCAGTGAGTTTAATTAGGGCTGTTTACAGGAGCATGGCCTGGCTGGGGTTATTTACAGGAGTATAAGCAACTTACCAGTGGCTCTACCACTAAGGAAAATGTCTTCTGCCCCCAGAAACCATTAACTGCCTGTATATCCTCAGGGAGAGGTGGGGCTTTGTGAGACCCTTTTCCCTTTCATGTCAGAATGTTGATGAGCTCAGTCTTGTACAGATGATTACAGGTGCTAAGAATTCAATAGTGCAATGATCTTGCCATGCAAGAAGACGGCCTTCCACAGCAGTCCTCCCCTTCCTGTTACATTCTTTCCATTTGCCTTTCCATAATGTTACTAAGCCTTAGAGGGAGTGATATAAAGTCATTTATGACTGTGTATTTAACAGTCACTTATTTTCAGCACTTTTACTAGTTATGATCCTTTTTAGTAACTGCTGCCCACTTCAAAAAGAAACATCTCTGACCCAAGCTGACAGTAGTACTCATCTATGGACATAAACAAAGCTTTAGAGGGTGATTTGATAGGTACATTGTGTCCATTTAGCAAAAAACAGCAGTGGCTTGCCCACTAGAATCTATGTTCTTCACAGGTTTGCAGTACCAGACATGAATTCCTTCCTGAGGAGAGGCCTCAAATCTAATCAGAAAGTGGTTGCTTACCCTCACAATAGTTATGTCACTATTGCATCATTAATTTTGGTTTTTTGAAGCAGTCTCTCATAGTCCAGGCTAGCCTCAAACTTGCTGTGAATCTAAGGTTGGCCTTGAACTTCTTATTCTGCTTTAGCCAGGGATTTATAACGTGTCACTATCTTTTCCTTTTTCCCCCCATACTCATTAATTTTGAGACTATATAATTTAGTAGTACATGGCCTTTTGAATTTAATGAACTTGTTTTACTCTCCTTTGTAGATTCTCTCAAAATCTCAGTCATCACATGAGCACAGAGAAGATAAAGTGTTATGGACTGGTTGGTTCTGCTGTGTATCTGGAGATAGTCTTCTGGAGACTGTTTCAGAAGACTTCACCTGTCTACCCTTATTCCTTGCAAATGGAGCAGAGTCTAATACAGCTTTAATTGGAACATGGTTTCAGAAAACCTTTGACTGTTACTTCAGTCCTTTAGCAATCAGTGCTTTTAATCTTTCCTGGATGGCTGCTATGTGGACTGCATGCAAAATGGATGGCTACCTGGCTACTACTGAATTTTTTTGGTCTGTACCCTGCAGCCCTCAAAGTTTGGATATTTCTTATGCAATACATCCAGAGGATGCAAAAGCTTTATGGGACAGTGTTCACAAAACACCTGGGGAGGTTACCCAGGAGGAAGTTGACTTATTTATGGACTGCCTTTGTTCACATTTTCATAGACATTTCAAAATTCACTTATCAGCCACAAGATTGGTTCGTGTTTCAACATCTGTTGCTTCTGCACATACTGATGGAAAAATAAAGGTTAGTTTGAACAAATTCATTAAAATTTTCCTTGTCAGGTTTTCCAAATAATTGGTAATTATATTTTTCACACAGAGAAACATGCTGGAATGTACATGAATTCAGAACAGTAGACTTTGTTTCATACTTTATAAATGAGCCACCAGTGTTTCTAGCCATATAAATCCAGCTTTATAGTGGAAGGAAGTGCATTACAGATTAGAATAATATGAAGCATCTTCTAGCAACTGAAACTTTTGAAACTGTCAAAGTTTGAAATTATTATGAAAGTAACAATTTTATGTGAGATATAAAATTATACATAGTAGCCGGGCGTGGTGGCACACGCCTTTAATCCCAGCACTTGGGAGGCAGAGGCAGGGGGATCTTCTACCTAGTGAGTCCCAGGACAGCTGGGGCTACAGGGAGACCCTGTCTCAAAAAGACAAAAAAAAAAAAATTATAGGTAGTAACACAGAATAAGATTGTCTTTGTAGTCTAGGTGTTTCTAACCCCAATTAGGAAGGAAATCATGGAGACATGGAATGTTCTGTAAAGAAACAAATAGCTTCTAAAATGTATTGAAACACACATCTCTATATAAATCCAATGAATATTTCCCAGTATTTTGTCATTGTTAGGACTTTTTTTTCTTCCTACTTTTTATTTTTAATTTTTGGTTTTTTTTGAGACAGGGTCTCCCTGTAGCCCTAGTTGGTGGGAACTTGCTATGTAGACCAGGATGGCCTTGATCTCACAGAGTTCTCTCTGCCTCTGCCTCCGAGTGCCTTCTTCCTACTTTTTGACATTTTAGTTGTTAGCCTTAGCCTTTAACGGCTGCACCATCTCTCCAGCCCTTCTTTCTACTTTTTATTTTATTTATTTATTAATTATTTAGTCTTTTTGAGACAGGGTCTCCCTGTAGCCCCAGCTGGCCTGGAACTCACTTTGTAGACCAGGGTGGTCTTGAACTCATAGAGGTCCACCTGCTCTGCTTCCCGAGTGCTGGGACTACAGGTGTGTACCACCATGCCCGGCTTTCTTTCTACTTTTTAAAATTGATGTATGTTTGTGGTTTTGTGTGTATGGTGCTGGGAATTCAACACAGTACCTTATACATGCTAGGCAAGTGCTCTACCAGTTAGTTACACCCTCTCTGTCCCATTTGTTCATATTTATGGGGCACAATATGATACAATGTATAATGGATGAATTACAGTAATTTGCATTCCATTTCTTTATTCCATTTCTTTATCTCTCTTTTGTATTGGAATCTTCAAATTCTCTTAGTTATTTTGAAATATATAATAAATTGTTGTAGACCATAGCCACCTGACTGCTATAAAACATTAGAATTTGGGGCTGGAAAGATGGCTCAGCAGTTAAAAACACTGGTTGTTCTTGCAGAAGACCCGGGTTCAAATCCCAGCACCCACATGGCAGCTAACAACTGTCCGTAACTCCAGTCCCAGGGGATCTGACAGCCTCTTCTGACCTCTGCGGGCATTGCATGACATGGGTGCACTTACCTATATGCAGGCAATACACGCATATACATAAAATTAAAAAAATAAAATTTTTAAAAAATTAGAATTCTCTTATTTGACTGCATTATAGCACTTATTATGTAACTCCTCTGTCTATCTCTATTTTCTTCTATGAGGGTCTTTTTTCTTTTTTTCACTCTCTTTTTCCCCCCAGGTAGCCGTCTCATGTAGCTCAGGCTGTCCTCAACTCTCCAAGTGCTGGGATAGTGTGCATCATCACACCTAAAGGGATCAGTGTTTTTAGCTTTCACAGATGAGTGAGAGCATGCAGTATGTCTTTCTGTACCTAGCAGATATTAATTCTGACTTTGACCTTTAGGACAACACTGTAGTTAGGTGGGGTTTCTTTTTTTTTTTTTTTTTTTCGGTCTTTTTGAGACAGGGTCTCCCTGTAGCCCCTGCTGGCCTAGAACCCTAGAACTTACTATATAGACCAGGCTGGCCTTGAACTCACAGAGATCCACCTGCCTGCCTCTGCCTCCTGAGCACTGGGATTAAAGGCGTGCGCCACCATGCCCGGCTTAGTTAGGTGTTTTTAATCCACATTTTATTTTAAAACAAGAAATTGAGGCCAAAATAAGTTTAAGTGACACATTCAAGGTAGCTTAATAAGAAAAGGACTCTGGACTAGTGAGGTGGCTCAGTGTACTTGCTGCCAAAGCCTGACAACCTGACTTTCATTCCAGGATCCCATATGGTAGAAGGAGAGAACCAACTCCTGCAAGTTGTCCTCTGACCTTCACATACTTGTTTTGGGGTACACACCTACACGTGCATTCAGACACAAGCTAAATTAGTTTTAAAAAAAAAGAAAGAAGGGGGCTGGAGAGATGGCTCAGTGGCTAAGAACACTGTTCTTGCAGAAGACCCGGGTTCGAATCCCAGCACCCACATGGTGGCTAACAACTGTCCATAAGTGCACTTACCTACATGCAAGCAATACATGCATACACATAAAATAAAAATAATAAATAAAATATTAAAAAAAAAGGAATCAAGATTTGAACTTTTGGTTCCAAGAGTGCTATATAACTCATACTTTCAAACTGGAGCTCACAATGAAGTAATAGGCTGATAGGAAATAAACACTAAAAAGCACTAAAAAAAACAGAAAAAAAGGGTTGAACATAGTGGGTACATGTGTCTAGTCCTAGCATTTGGGAGGTAGAGGCAGGAGCATCAGGAGTTTAAGGCTACATTGTGAGTTCAGAGCCAGCATTGTTCACATGAAACCCTGTCTCAAAACAAACAAACAAAACACCAAAACACAACCAAACGAGGGGCTGGAGAGAGAGCTCAGAGGTTAAGAGCATATACTGCTTTTGCAGAGGACTGGAGTTCTGTTCCTGGAGTTCTGTTCCTAGCATTCATATCAGGCAGCTCACAACTACTTGTTACTCGAGCTCTAGGAGATCCAACACCCTCTTCTGGCTCTGGGTACTGCATTCATGTGCAGAAACTCATACTCAGATACACATATACACATAATTAAAAAAATTTAAGTTGGGGTGGTGGCGCATGCCTTTAATTGCAGCACTCGGGAGGCAGAGGCAGGTGGATCTCTGTGAGTTCAAGGCCAGCCTGGTCTACATAGTGAGTACCAGGCCAGCTGGGGCTACAGGGAGACCCTGCCCCCCCTCGCAAAAAAAGAGAAAAAAATGTAGAAAAACACTAAAATGACAAGCAAATATAAAGGTCCCAGCATGGTGCATGCCAGTAATCTCATCAGTTGAGAGGTGATGGCACAAGGATGAATGGGTCAAGGTCGTCCTCACCTACATAAGGATTTTGAGGTCTACCTATGCTACATGAGACCCTGTCACACACAAAAAAGGAAATATAAAACAGTGTATTACATGTGGTAAACTTAATGAACTAAATACGGAAATTAGACCAGTGTAACACTGATTATTCATACGATTCTACAACTGGATTTGGTGGCTCATACCTGTAATCTTACCTTTTCAGAGCCAGAGGCAGGAGGATTGCCTCAAGTGCAAGGCCAATCTGGACTACAGAAGGAGACCCTGTCTCAAAAAAAAAAAAAAAAAAAAACAATACCCCCCCCAAATAACAGCCAAAAACTCAAATATCAAATTGATTTATTATCATAATACTATCCTAATTTTAAAATTCTCTTTTCTTTTACAGATTCTGTGTCATAAATATCTTGTTGGCGTGTTGGCATATTTGACAGAACTGGCAATTTTTCAAATTGAGTGAGGCCTTGTATGGACTATAAATTATGGACTCTGTGCCCTTTTGATTATTTCTGACCACCCAATAGTACAGTGGGAGAAGTATGACCTGTTTTCCTCATAGACTTTTGAGGTTGCCCAGGATAGCAGTGGGAGAGCCACATTCATGCGCTTGCAGACTGCTCATGTTGCTGTGGTAATGTCATATGTGTATATTCATCATCCTTTTAAAATGTAGACAATGTTTATGTCCAACTTAGGATTCAAATAAATGAGCTTAAAATTTGGTGTTTGTGATTTAGGTTTTTAAACCTATGTTCCCTTTTAAACATTTTATTTATTTATTGCATTTATTATTATCATCATCAATTTAAATTGTTGACCATGTACTTAGTACTGCTTAAGACAGGAAGACAGAATTTCTACCCAAGGGCATTCACTATGTGATAAGTATATACAGTATAGAATATAATTCTTTTCCACTTTTCCAATATTTTTCTTCTACAATTAGGAGATCTGCACTGGTTTTTCTTTTTTGAGAAGATATCATGTAGTAGACTGGCTATGTAGCTGAGGAAGACTTGGAATTTCCGATCCTTCTGCTCTCACCTTCGAAGTGCTTAGATTACAGATGTGGGCCACCATACCTGGTTTATGTGGTGCTGGGATCAAATCCAGGGCTTTGTGCATCCTAGGCAAGCACTCTATCACCTGAGCTATATCCCCAACAAGAAATTTTAACTTCTAAAGATATGTTCCTAATGTTTTTCTGTAGAGAACCTGCCATCAGAATATTCTGAAAAGAAAAATGAAGATTTTTTTTTGCCACTAATATGCTTTTGGTTTAAACCTATTACAATGTTTAATTAAATATACACTTTTTCAATGATAGTGTTTCAGTGTCTTAAAGACATTTTTTGATTAGTGTCTCAGTAGTGCAAAATGTTAGGCTTTTCCTGTTGCATATAGGATATAAACCAATAGTTAAATAGAATCATACAAATCTGAGAGTGGAAAGTCAACTCTGAACTCCTTCAGAGGGTAGAAATGATCCTGCTTAACCTATATGTTTAGACCAGTGCTTAGTAAATATCTGTAGATCAAAAAAATTTGTATTTTTATTTATGCGTATTTGTGTGTGCGTGAATGGTTTCAATGAGAAATGTCCCTGATAAGCTCAGGTATTTGAATACTTGGTCCCCAGGTTGGTTGTGCTGTTTGAGGAAGTTTAGGAAGTATATCCTTGCTGGAGGAAGTGTCACTGGGGGCAGGTTTGGAGAGTTTATAGCCTTGGCCCACCTCCAGTTTGATCCCTCAGCTTCCTGATGAGGTTGTGTGCTGTCATGACTCCCCCAGTATTATAGGCTCCCCCTCTGGAATCACAAGCCAAAATAAACTTCCATAAGGGCATCAACTCCCCTGGAGCTGGAGTTACAGATGGTTATTAGCTGCTGGATGTGGGTGCTGGAAATCAAACTCAGGTCCTCTGCAAGAGCAACAAGTGCCCTTAATCACTGAGCCATCTCTCTAGCACCATAAATGAATTTTTTTTTTTTTTTTCTTCTGGATCTCCCTGTAGCCCCAGCTGGCCTGGAACTCACTATGTAGAACAGGCTGACCTTGAACTCACAGAGATCCATCTGCCTCAGCCTCCCAAGTGCTGGGATTAAATGCATGTGCCTCCACACTGGGCTCGAGTAAATGAATTTTATGGTCTTTTATAGATGAAAACTATGAAATGAAGCAACTTGAGAGACTTCCTTGTGATAGATCTAAATTGCATTTTACTTACTAGTTTTTTGGTCTTTTTGAGACAGGGTTTCCCTGTAGCCCCAGCTGGCCTGGAATTGGCCAAGTAGACCAGGTTGACCTCCATCTCATAGAGATCCTCTTGCCTCTGCCTTCAAGTGCTGGGATTAAAGGTGTGCACCACCATGCCCAGCTCATTTTACTTATTGAGCAGAAGATTTTGCTTCACTTTTTGAGACAGGGTTTCTCTCTCTCTCTCTCTCTCTCTCTCTCTCTCTCTCTCTCTCCTTGCATGTAGCCAAGAATGGCTTTGAACTTGTTATCCTCTTGCCTTTACTTTCCAAGTGCTGGGCTTATGGTAATACACTACCATGCTCAGTTTATGTGGTACTGAGGATTGAACCCAGGACTTGTGCATACCTGACAAGCACTCTACCAACTGACCTACATCCGCAGCCAGAAATGTGTGTGCATGTGATGATGCATGTATATACATATATGTATGTATCTGTAGGTCAGGAGGTGGATACTGGGTATCTTCCTTAGTTGCTCCACACCTTCGATTTTTTTGAGTCAGGGTCTTTGACTGACCTAGAGCTCACTGATTCTGCTAGACTGGGCAGTGAACTCCAGGAATCTACCCATCTCTGCCACCCCAGTGCTGAGATTACAGGTACAACTGATGTGGCTGGCTTTTTTACGTGGATGGTGGGGATCCAAATTCAGGTCCTTATGCTTATATGGCAAGCACTTCAGCAAGAGCCATCTCCCCAGTTCCAAGAAACATTCTTTTTTTAAAAATATTTTATTATTTTTATTTTGTGTGTATGTGTGTATTGCTTGCATGTAGGTAGGTGCACCCATGTCGTGCAATGCCCGCAGAGGACAGAAGAGGCTGTTGGATCCACTGGAACTGGAGTTATGGACAGTTGTTAGCTGCCATGTAGGTTCTGGGATTTGAACCTGGGTCTTCTGCAAGAACAGCCAGTGTTCTTAAACACTGAGCTATCTCTCCAGCCCCCCCCTCCCAAGAAACATTCCTAAAAGCAATCATAAGACAGGTTTGTTATTAGGCTATTGACAAATATTTCAGTACAATACACTTTTTTAACATTTTAAATCTTTAACATTTTCTAATCTTAAGTGGCCTAATAAAAAAAGAGCTAAGAAGCCATGAGACAACTTATTTGAGGTGTTTTTCATTTTAGAGGCCATTTCTTCTTTTTTACTTATTTATTTAATAACCACATACTTAGAAGAAGCATTTCATTAGAACAGCATTGACATATTCAATAACAATTTCCTAAGCTAAGATGCATCTCTTTTAAAACTGCTGTAAATTTTTAGGTTTACAGTTGAATTTTTACAGTTATACAATATTGTACTCAGTATAAACCCTATAAGACATAAATTAAATGACATTTTAACCTTTAAAAAAGATCTCCATTTCATTATTAAAATACACAGTTTCATACAGAAATTCTTTTTCAATGCAATTGACATTGGATGTTTGCACATGCATTTCTAATCTCTAAATATCTGATTATTACCAGTCACTGTTGGTTACTTTCTGAGCTTCTAGGCATCTGAGCATGGATATAAAGTCATCAGGTAGATTTCAATGGTAATGTTTTTCACA
>NW_008360330.1:73461-75156 GCF_000622305.1 Nannospalax galili | reverse complement strand
CAAAGATATCATGAACCCCTGGACTGGAAAGTAATTCAGAGGTTGAAAGAATCTGTGGCTACTTATGGGATACAAGCAGCTTATACTATAACTCAGGTTGAAAGCCTTACTAGACGTGCTATGACTCCTTTTGATTGGCAAAATCTTTGTAGGGCTGTTCTTTCAGGGGGCGATTATTTGAATTGGAAATCTGCTTACTTGGAATATTGTGTAGAACTAGCAGCTGCTAATGCAGCCAATGGCCAGCCTGCATGGAATGTGGATATGCTTATGGGGCAAGGGGTTTTTATTAACAATCAGATTGGATATCCAGAGCAAGTATATTCTCAGATTAATGATGCAGCCCTTAAGGCGTGGAAGATGCTGACAGGCTCAGGTAACCTTAATGATAGTCTCTCAAAGGTCCTTCAGGGGCCAAATGAACCCTTTGCTGATTTTCTAGCTCGAATGATGGAAACTGCAGGAAGGGTGTTTCCAAATGTGGATTCAGCCACGTCATTGATCAAGCAGTTGGCATACGAGCAGGCTAATAAACCCTGTAGAGATGCCATCAGACCTCATAAGAATAGAACCTTAGATGTGTGGATCAAAATATGCAGAGATATTAATGAGCACTCCATTTAAGGGCAAGCCTTGGCAGCTGTAATAGTTGCAGGTCTGAGAGGTAAACACCTATCAATATCAAGTAGCCGACCTGAGCAACAGCCCGGCTGTTTTAATTGTGGACAATTTGGCCATTTTAAAAGAGAATGTCCTAACCCCCTAATGACGGCCACTAGACCTATAGATAGGTCTCCTAAGTTGTGCCCCAGATGTCAAAAAGGTAACCACTGGGCAGGGGAATGCCGATCGAGATTTGACCTTAAAGGAAATCCTTTACCTCCCAATCAATTGGGTGCTAGGTCAAAAAACGGGAGAATGGGCCCTGCGCCTCAGGGCCCTCAAATATATGGGGCAATGCAGACAACCCCTCAACCGTGGCCGTTGATGCGACCTCCCACGCATCAAATCCCCATATCTCGGGGAACTTGAGTGCCGCACGAAGAGCAAGCCCAGGGAGCACAGGATTGGACCTCTGCACCACCTCCAGACTTGTATTGACACCTCAAATGGGAATTCAGGTGGTGGAGTCGGACTTTAAAGGTCTGCTACCACGAAACACAGTAGGATTATTAATTGGCCAGAGTTCCACTACTTTAAAAGGATTAATAATCCACCCAGGAGTCATTGATTCGGATTATACTGTAGGAATTATGGTGTCCTCTCTAAGGGGAATAGCTCTTACAAACCCTGGAGATCGCATCGCCCAAATTTTGGTTTTCCCCAGTTCTCGTGCAAAATATCCTTCAAAGTCACAGGCTAGGGGAAATAGAGGTTTTGGATCCACAGGAGGGCCACAAGCCTGGCTTAATCTTGGATTGTATGATAGGCCTATATCGAAGTTATATGTGGAAGGAAAGCCCTTCTTAGGGCTCCTAGATACGGGTGCAGATAAAAGCATTATAAATCAGTCTGACTGGCCTTCAAATTGGCCCTTGCAACAATCCAGTCAGACGCTTAGGGGCTTAGGATATGCTCAA
Organism: Nannospalax galili; assembly: GCF_000622305.1. Taxonomy (NCBI): domain Eukaryota; kingdom Metazoa; phylum Chordata; class Mammalia; order Rodentia; family Spalacidae; genus Nannospalax; species Nannospalax galili. The sequence continues at coordinate 73,576 of NW_008360330.1, read as the reverse complement.
GACCCACAGTGTAGTGCTAAGGTTTTAAAGTGGACAGATGAAGAAGGCCATCAAGGACTATTTCAACCTTTTGTAATGAAGCTGCCCATCTCTTTATGGGGCCGAGATGTTATGT
>NW_008360330.1:67192-71823 GCF_000622305.1 Nannospalax galili | reverse complement strand
ATCTGCACGTCAGAGAGGGCAGGTGACACGACGAAGTGCACGTCAAAGACCACAGGTGACACGACCAATTGCACGGTAGAGAGGCCAGGTGACACAACCATCTGCACGTCAGAGAGTGCTGGTGACACAAACATCACTACGGCTGACAGGGCAGGTGACACGACCATCTGTATGGCAGAGAGTGCAGGTGACATGACTGTACGGCAGAGAGGGCAGGTGACACGACCATCTTTACAGCAGAGATGGCATGTGACACGGACATCTGTATGGCAATGAGGCCAGGTGACACGACTATGTGTACGGTAGAGAGGGCAGGTGACAGGACCCTCTGCACGTCAGAGAGGGCAGGTGACACGACCATGTGCACGTCCGATGGGGCAGGTTACACGACCATCTGCACGTGAGAGGGAACAGGTGAAACGACCATCTGTATGGCAGAGAGGGCGCGTGCCATTACCATCTGCACGTTAGAAAGGGCAGGTGACACGACCAGCTGCACGTCAGAGAGGGCAGGTGACACGACCATCTGTGCAGTAGAGAGGGCAGGTGATACGACCACCCCCACGTCAGAGAGGGCAGGTTACATGACCATCTGCACGTCAGAGAGTCCAGGTTGTGGGAAATGAGCACGGCCGAGTCAGCCAAAGATGGCGCCTTGGCTGGTTGCCAAGCCTCGTGCTGTTTACTTCAACTCTTGGCTGATTGCCAAGGCTCGTGATCCTCGCTTGTTTACTCCAACTCCCTGAAGCATGGTGAGCCCGAACATGTGCTGCCTGCCTGATGATCTTACTACGTGGCCCAATGAGCTGCCACTCTGCCTGCCCGCTACGCGTGTGTGTGCCCTGATTGGTCCTGGCTGGGGGGAGGGCTGTTGGAAACGCTATATAAAGAGCTAAAGTGTGTAATAGGAAAAAAGGGAAGAGTGAGAAAAAGAAGCTTGAACCTCACCTTGGTGTCTGTGTCATCTTTCCTGGACTCTGCTGGACAGAGTCCTGGCTTGCGACAATTTCTAGCTGTTTTCTGGTGGAATTTTTGGCATCTCTCAGATATAATATCATATCATCTGCAAAAAGGGATAATTTGGTCTCTTCCAATTATTACTCCTTTAATATCCTGTGCCTTTCTTATTGCTCTTGCAAGAGTTTCAAGCACTATGTTAAAGAGAAGTGGAGATAGTTGACAGCCTTGTCTGGTTCCCAATTTCAATGGGAATGCTTCCAGTTTTTCTCCATTTAGAATGATGTTGGTTGTGGGTTTGTTATATATGGCTTTAATTATGTTGAGGTATGTTCCCTCCAGTCCAATTCTCTCTAGGACTTTGAACATAAATGCATGTTGAATTGTGTCAAAGGCCTTCTCTGCATCTATTGAGATGACCATGTGGTTCTTGTCTTTGAGCCCATTTATATGATTTATGATGTTTATTGATTTACATATATTGAACCATCCCTGCATCTCTGAGATAAAGCTGACTTGATCATGGTCGATGATCTTTTTGATGTACGTCTATATGCAGTTTGCTGTGGGGTCTCTTCCTTCCCTCGTGGGTCCTTGGCCACCGTTCCACGAGGACAAAGGGAGCAGAAGCGACGAACGGGGTCAGGATGGTCAGTGAGCACTGATGGAAGAAAGCCCTTTCGGGGAGGCAGATTCAGTGATACAAACAGCTCCAGATTCAGTGAAACAGCTTCGTTTATTTATTGGGAGAACCAGGGAAAATATAATGTGGGGGCCATAGCCAATGCTTCAGCTGATAGGTGCTTACAGTATGCTTTATTTACATATGGCAGTAGGCTCCTGTCATCCGACTACTGGGAAATGCCTAATTATCATATAGAAAAAACCTGGGGGTAATTTTTACTCCAGGTAACTATGCCAAAGGTCATGTTCCAAATAAGGTCAGGCATCCGTGCTTGGCGGCACTTTCCAGGTAAGTCAGGCAGTGAGCAGGAGGTCCCCTGCTGAGAAGGGGAGTCCTTTCATATAGCGCAGAGCCCCTTAGAGCTATCCGGACATGGAGGACTACAACCCTAGCAGCAGGGTTCCCCAACATCTCCCCCTGTTTTGTTTTACAATGGAGACGTGTCATCACAAGCCTTAAGAGCCAACTCACCTATCTCGGGAGAATCCAAAGTTTGGTAATTGACCGTGACCTGCTTGGTAGTAATTTCAGCAATGGTAGTAATTTGTCGGAGAAGAAATTGTATGAAATAGGGAGCAAGCATCAAAATGACATACAGCATGATCAGGGGGCTGGAGCCATGGAAAGAAGGGGTTACTAAACCAACCTAATTGTTCAGTGGGTTGAAATCTTGAAAATAGATCATTATGAAGTTTTTTGAGAGTATTAACCTTGGTCTCAACAACATTTGATTCATTCACAAAAAAACAGCATTCCTCTCCCAATACTACACATGTCCCCCCATGTTCAGCAGTTAGTAAGTCCAGTGCTCTTCTGTTTTGGAGCACAACCCCGGCAAGAGAGTTCATTTGTCGCTGAAGGGACTTGAGCTGTCAGTCGTGGGTGCCTTTTCCTGGTCCAGCTTGTCTCAAAAGTCTCCTGCCAGGTGATGGGTTTGTATAATAGCAGCAGTGGCAGCACCTCCCGCGCCCAGGGAGAGGGCAAGTCCAAGCCCCACTAGCAAAGGGATGAAGATTTCTCTCCGCTGGTGGGTGTGAAAGAGGAGGGCAGCCTCTTCTTCCTCGAATAGGTGCACCTGGGGCATAATCATTATGGGTACAAAGAGGAGTTTACACAGTGTTGGGCTTTTCCTTTGCACCATAGAAAAAGAGGAGGGGTGACACATGCTATCCTGGAGAGAGTAATGTTAGTGAGGCATTTGTAATGAGTAGGCTTACTCTTGCTGGAAATGCAAATTGGATAGTTAGCCAGTTGTTCGAATAAGGGAATATCCATCAGATGAGAGTCAGTGAAATCTTTTTTTGTTTCTGGGTAAAGAAGGGTGGTATTAACTGGTACTGCTATCAGTGAAGGTCTATTGCTGGATGCACAAAAGAAACAGAGGCATTAGGGTGGGTGGTGAAGGGAAGAAAGTTAGCACCATATTGAATGTATTGGCTCCAGGACATGGTTGATCTTATCTGGTTCTCTGTTTGTTTTTCCTGTAGAATAATATCATGATGAGTTAACACGGGCTGTCGAGAGATATGAAAGTCAGCTGTAGGGTACCTAGAGAATGCACCTGAGTAGAACTTTCCTATTACTCCAATATGCCAGTGATCGTCCCATGGATCTGCAATATATATTAGGGAATAGTTATGGTTCCCATAGAGATACTTATTATCCTTTCGGTAGATGGGTCTTCTCTGTCCTGTTATGCCCTGATATCCCCCAGTGTATTCTTGTTCCAACCTACAGGGATTGAAATAGCGGCAGCCCCCATAGGGATCAACTTCCTTTAGGGATGATGGATCTGTCTGTCGGAAAGGGAAGCAAACATATTTGTTAGTTTTGTATCTGCTAGCATTTGGGTATATTATGATTTTTATGGGTTTTTGACAGCCCACTGGGGGGGCAGTCTGCAGTTCCGATTATTTGATTTTTTTCCTTGAAATGTTTCCCTGACATAAAATCTCCAGAACATAGTATTGGGGGGGGGCAGGGCTGGCTGAAGCATTGGTGTTAAGCAGGGTAAAAACGGCCATGAGGATGACAGAGGAAGAAGGTGGGGGGGGCATCTGCGACGAGCAGTCTCCACCAGATCATGGATTTCTTTCCACGTGATCCGGTGTCGTTTTCTCCTCTTGCTTTTCTTTGTCTCCGACAGGGTCATGCAAGCCATCTTTTTTGTGGGTGGGGAGGTGCTGGACATTTCTGGCTGGAACCCAGATAGGCTTTGGTTGATCCTGTGGAAAAACACAAGCAAATCCCCTCCCTCTCCCTGTGGTTAGCAATGGATCTGGTCCTTTCCAGAGTCCATCAAAGGGGTCCCTCCATCTAACCATGATGGGTGGTACTGGGTGTGTCTGGGCCCAGTGTCGGGTGATGGGAGGACGTCAGACCCTCAATATACATTAAGTACATTAAGGGTAAACAAGGCTAATGTTAATTGAATATTGGGAGAATATGTTGTTTGAGCCTGTCTTTTTAGTTGGTCTTTTAAGGTTTTATGTGACCTTTCCACAATGGCTTGTCCTTGTGGGTTATATGGAATGCCAGTGTGATGGGTGATTTTCCAGGCTTCACAAAATTTTTTAAACAGGGAGCTGGTAAATGCTGGGCCATTATCCGTCTTTAGTTGTGCAGGGAGGCCCATGATGGCAAAGGATGAGTGCATGTGATTTATTAGATTTTTTGAACTTTCACCAGTTTGGACAGTAGCCCAAAGGAAGTGGGAGTGTCTACAGTTACAAATACATATTTTTGTCTGCCAAATTGGGTGACATGGGTTACATCAACTTGCCAGAGGGCATTAGATTTTAGCCCCCAAAGATTAGTGCCCATCTGCTGTATAGCAGGGGTATGTATCATTAATGCACAGGAAGAGCAAGTTTTAACAATGCATTTAAGTTGTCTGAGGGGAATGTGGGGGAATCTGAAATGGATCCCTTGCAAATTAATATGGGTGGCATGGTGGAGGTTTTGGGAATCTGTTACATTGGCAGGGAAA
>NW_008360330.1:25114-63015 GCF_000622305.1 Nannospalax galili | reverse complement strand
TGGGCAAAACCCAAACTCAGTAAACAAGCCTGCCACAGCTCAATGTACATAGTGGATTAATGGCTCCCGACACTTTATATGTGACTTGTTTTTCTTTTGAAGCTTTCAGTAATCTGTCTTTGTTCTGTGCATTTAGTGTTCTTACTATGATGTGCCATGGAGAGTTTCTTTTCTGGTTCTGTCTGTTTGGTGTTCTATGTGCTTCTTGTATTTGTATGGGCATGTCTTCCTTCAATTTTGGAAAATTTTCTTCCACGAGTCTGTTGAAGATCAGGTCCACCACATTATCTTGGGATTCTTCTCATTCCTGTATGCCTATGATTTCTATGTTTGGTCTTTTTATGGTGTCACACAATTCCTGCATTCCATTCTCTGGTCCATGCCATTATCTTGGGATTCTTCTCATTCCTGTATGCCTATGATTTCTATGTTTGGTCTTTTTATGGTGTCACACAATTCCTGCATATTCCATTCTTGTGGTTTCTTAAATTTTTCATAATCTGCTGGGCATGGTGGCACACGCCTTTAATCTCAGCACTCAGGAGGCAGAGGCAGGCGGATCTCTGTGTGAGGCCAGCCTGGTCTCTATAGCGAATCCAGGCCAGCTAGGGCTACAGAGAGACCCTGTCTCAAAACGACCAAAAAAAAAATTTTTTTTTCATAATCTTTGCTTGAGTGGTCTAGTTTGTCCACTTTATCCTCCAGTGTGGCTATTCTGTTTTCCATTTCATTCATTCTAGTGGCGAAGCTTTTTTCAAATTGGCTTACTGAGTTTTTCACTTCCTTCTTCATTTCAGCCTTAGTTTTCTTCAATGTTTCTATTGTTCTTTTGAGTTCCATGTCCTGCATTTTCTCTAGAGGGTTCTCATTGTACTCCTCTAGAGTACTATTGGTGGATTTGGTGGGGATATGTTATTTTGGTTTTTCATGTTATTTTTTTCTGTGATTTTGACATGGGAATTTCTTTTGTAGTTTTTGATTCTTGTGTGAGACTCAAGCCTTCAAGTTTAGGTATGCTTTTTTGTGAACTTTATGTGTCTTTGTGGTTTACTTTTTTGGCATGAAAAGCTGGTTCCTCTAAGCTTCCGGTTCTCTCTTTTGATTTTATATTAGAGTGGCTGGGTTGCTTTTGTCTTCAGGAGTTTCCATAGAGGCCCATGTCAGATGAGGATCAGATGCTCTGTCTTTCTCCTAAGGTCTGGATCCCTCCAGGATAGATTTTGGCCTCAGGAATTTGGGGGTTGGACTGGCCTGGAAGCCAGGCGCAGGAAAGATGCTGGTCTAGGGCAGGTCTGTATGCAAAAGACCAGGAAGAGGAAAGGTCAGTCCTGGCGTCCAAGAAAGAGGCTGGCAGGTGTGTGTGTGTGTGGGGGGGGAATCGGGGGAAACTTCAGAAGGAACTGAGTTGCTTTGGATGCAAAGGATTAGGAAGCAGTGGTGGTTCTCTAGGTGTCTGGGGTGCCAAGACAAGGAATGGGACAGGACCCAGGTTAGGAGGAGAGACCAGAGAGGGAGAGGGAGATGGGAGGGTGAGGCTGGGGGAGGGGTCAAGGTGCGGGAGAGAGGCCTGTGGGTGCTGCAGGCCCAGGGAAGCAGAGGGAGGTGAGGGCGGGGCCAGGCCTAGAAGCAGTGCTCCTGGGGACCCGAGAAGGAACTGAGTTGCTCTGGATGCAAAGGATCAGGAAGCAGTGGTGGTTCCCCAGGTGTCTGGGGCACCAAGACACAGAATGGGACAGGACCCAGGCTAGAAGGAGAGTCCGGCAGGGGAGATGGGTGAGTGAGGCTGGGGGAGTCAAGGTGTGGAGGGCCCGATGGACTTACCCTGGAGAGACAGGCCTGTGGGTTGGAGAGATTTCTTTTTTAAAAATATTTTTATGTGTGAGTGTATTGCCTGCATGTATGTAAGTGCACCTGTGTCATGAAATGCCCACAGAGGACAGAAGAGAGTGTCAGATCCCCTGGTACTGGAGTTATAGACAGTTGCTAGCCATTATGTGAGTGCTGGGAATCGAACCTGGGTCCTCTTCAAGAGCAGCCAGTATTCTTAATGGGGGGAGCCATCTCTCTAGCCCCCTAGGGGCCATTTCTTATTAATCATTTTCAGAATGGAGAAGCAATTTACAAAGGCAGTTGTCACAAATTAATATGATCAGGCAGCAGTATACAGACTTAGGCCATTTTTGCCTCTTGCTTATCTCTTTCCTATATTTCTTCCCTTATTCCATTTTCCTCCATCTGCTTTCTGGGTTCACAAAGTTTAAAGGACTTTTGGGGCCATCTTCTCTTTCACAGTGGTCAAGAAATAGCTGTAGTGTGGCTATTTGAAGGTAGAACATTGGAACAAAATGGGGAAGCATTTGATTCAGTAATAGGAAAGTAGAGCAAAATAGAGTACAAATAACTTGGGATCAAGGCCTAGGGGCTGAGGGTCAGCCCCTACTATTTCTAAGCTTTGGTGGACTTGTTTATAAAATGAAGTTGGATGCTAATCCAATGCCAATCCCAAGCTTCTTTTATACAGTTGTGGCAATCATTGTATGTTTAAGTTAATAAGGCTGGCATTTTATAGTAGTCCTTTTTACAGAATACATTTCACTTAAAGTGGAGTGCCTTCAGTAGGCACTTCCTTTATAGGGCATTCCACAGCCATGTACATGCTAAGTGCTCTACCACTGAGCTACATCTCCAGCTCAGGTCTTTATTCTTGAATCATTGCCACATGAATTGCTCCTGCTGGGGACTTTGTGACAAATGGAGAGATTAACCCCTAGAACTTTCTTCCTGTTTTCATTTCTTTCCTTCAATTATACATAAAGTCTTGGCAAACACATGGTTTTGCTTTGAAGATGGTTAAGGATGCACTACAGTAAGGATCTGAAAAGTATCTATTTAAAAATAGAAAGTTTAGCCAGCTGGGTGTGGTAGTGCACACCTTTAATTGCAGCACTTGGGAGGCAGAGGTAGAGGCAGGCAAATGCCTGTGAGTTTGGGCCAGCCTAGTGTACACAGAATGTTCCAGGCCAGTCAGAGCTGTGTGGAGTCCCTGACTCAAAAAAAAAAAAAAAAAAAAAAAAAAACTACTTAAAATGCTATTTAAAGTCTGTGCTTTCTGTTACTGTAACAAAATACCTAAGAAAGGTCAACCTTGGAAAGGTTCTGGCTGACAGTTTCAGAGGTTTCTGTTCACAATTGGTTGCTCGTTTGGCAAAAGCTTGTGGCAGAGGAGGCCTGTTTACTTCGTTGTAAGTAAACAGACTCCAAGCCTGTGATATGTGGACTTTTGAGAGACGTTTCAGATGAAAGTTATCAGTCTGTTACGTATTTAGTTTTAGGCTGCTTCAGTTAACTAGTGGCACTATGGCATCAAAAGAGAAAGAATAGGACTTTGGGAAACATACCTAATGGCATTTCTATCATTAACCATTTTAGGCAATCTTCCTTGGTATTCAGACTTAGATGAGTCTTAATTGTAGTAGTTCTTTCAGGATGAAATCACGTGTAACTTTACGTAAGTAATATGTGATATAAAAACAATCCAAATTAAATGGTAAAGTTTGAAGTATTAAAAAGCAGTGATTAGGGCTGGAGAGGTGGCTCCATGGGAAAAGCACTCCCTACCAAAACTGATAAACTGAGGAGTCTGATCCTCAGAACCCACATGATAGAAGGAGAAAACCAACTCCTGCAAGTTGTCCTCTGACCCCACACTTGCGCTATGGCATGCACCCTTCCCCCACTAAAAGGAAAAAATAACATGAAAAATTTAAAAAATAAAACATTTTATGGTAAATACTACCTTTATTTTAAAAAGTTATACATGCTAGAAAAAAGCATAAATGATACATGTAAACAATTGTTTACTAAATACTTATTTTTTTCCATGAAAAAGGTGCAAATGATGTTTAAATGTAAACACAAATGTTGCCAAACATTTTTGTTGTAGGGGAGAGGGAGAAGGTAAAGGTTATTTGTTTTGTTTTTAAGTCTCATTCAAAGATTTTCCTGCAAAATACATTAAAAAATAAATTGGTCTATGACTATAAGGAAAAAAAAAAAAAAGCTTTAGCCACCAATATTTTCATTTATTTCCTTAAAAAATTTAACCTTTCTTCAGAAAGTGCAACTTGAGAGAAATAGTAACAGTGGCCTTATAGAATGAAAGATGATATACAATTTGCATAAAAGAACCCAGATATTGGTAAGATGCTTTAGCTGGCTGACACTCCTTAACATGAACTGAAAATGTCATTCTTTTCAAAGCCCCAGTTTCACCATGCTGCAGCACCCAGTGTAAACTGATAATTCACTGTCAGAGGTCTTTTCTTCTTGCTGGCCCTTAGTGGTAATAAGGAAATAGGCAGAAAGTTGTTGCAGGTGGTAACATTTGTTAGCAAAAACTTGCAGAGTTGCAGGTGATTTTATTAGGGGATTCTCAAGACAGTGAATGAGACTCATGTACTGTTTATAAGAGGCACTGAGCAGGGATCTAGATAGATACAGATGAAACTCTGTGAGAATATTATAAACAAAACAGAAAAACAGTTGAAAACAAGTTTGGTAAGGAGATAAAATGTAAACGTCCACTGCTGAATGAAAACTAGCATCACAGTCCTGCTTTTATTGAGTTAATATATATATATTTTTTGTCTTTTTGAGACAGGGCCTCCTTGTAGCCCCAGCTGTCCTAGAACTCACTATGTAGATCAGGCTGACCTTGAACTCACAAAGATCCTCCTGCCTCTGCCTCCCAAGTGGTGGGATTAAAGACGTGCGCCACCATGCCCGGCTAATATTCCTTCTTAATTATTCTATTTAATGAGATGTTTCCTAGTTTTCTTTTATATTAAAATTAAAAAATTTTTTAATTGTATGTATATGTGTCTGTATGTGTATGTACGTGCATGTGAGTTCAGGTGCCCATGGAGGTCAGAAGAGAGCCCTGGATCCTCCTAGAACTGGAGATTAGGCAGTTGTGATCTGCCCAACATGGGTACTAGGAACTGAATGTGGATTTTCTGCAAGAACTGCAAGAGCAGCAAGTGCTCTTAACCACTGAGCCCCTTCTTTTACATTTTTTGAGTGTCCTGATGCTTGGTGCAAGAATGATAATTGGTAACATACTTTGCAAACCTATCTTTATCACTGACAATCTTCATATATGGATGGAGTGTCTAGTAGAAATAAAACTCACAACTGGTCAAAGTGCAGAGAATAATGATCTATGGGGAGCTCTGACACAAATGGGACATTGCTATCACAGCCTCTCCCTAAGGCTCAGGGACCATCATAGAAGCGGGGGATGGGGAGGTAGGAGGAGCCAGAGGCTGAGGAGGAGTGAAGTGAAGGAGTGACACAGTGTCTTTTGGACTGACAGGACCGTTGCACTCATGAACTCACAGAAGCTGTGGTTGCCTGCACAAGACCTGCATAAGATCAAGCCAGTCAAATTCTAGCATGAAGTGGGAAGGGGCCCTAACTGAGGAGCTATGTACAGTTGACGGCATGAGGGGGAGGGACAGTCAGTTTCCTTTAAGGGTGTGGCACCTGGTAGGTTGACCAAGCTCCAGTGATGGCCCCACACCCAGGAGTATATGAATAATACAAACTGGAGTTCATGGGTCATTAAAAAAAAAAGACACTAAGTTCCATTAGGGAAGTAGGGAGGAGTTAGGGGATTGGAGTTGAGGTATGATCAAAACACATCGCATGAAATTCTCAAAGAATAAAAATATGCCCCCCAAAAGAAATAACCAGATCATACATAGCCCTTCTGCCCTTCTCAATACTTCCCAAATCAAATCAAAACCTTAAAAGCAAAGTAGGCTTTGCTACTTGGACAGCTGGGGTACAAGGAGACCCTGTCTCAAAAAGAAAATCACCCTAAAGGACTGAGCCAAGAAAACAAAAACCAAACAAACAAAAATCCCCACCAAAACTCCAAGATAAATTAAAGCCAAAAATAAATATTGTTCTGCACAGAGTTGAAAATTATTGTGCAAAGGTGGCATCTTACAGGTGAAGCTTCATCATTAGATCTGTATTTTCATATGTTGAGGCACCAGCAAAGAATAAAATTTTTTCTAATGTTTTTCAAGCTGTACAAAGCTTCAAAGTCAAGGCTCTCCCAAATATAGAGGAGCATTTATGAGACTTTCTTCTGTGTGTTCACCATATATGGGATTCGCAGTGTGTCATTTTAATGACGCCCACACCACCTCCTAGCCGACGGTAATTCATCCCTCCATATAACCTGCAAAGATAAAAACAAACATTTTCTAACTGGGAAAATCACTGTTTCTTCTCTAAGGCATCAGTCACATTCGTAGCTTCATAAGACTCTTCCAAAGATTGGAAGCTGATTGAAATGGGTAAGTAGAATTAATTCAGACACTGACTGAAAGGTTCTCATAAAACAATGGTTAAAGAATGAAGAACATACTCACTTCTTGCATCAGAACTTTACACCTAGACTTATACAGAATCTTAGGTTCTACATCTTTCTATGTAATTCTGCCCCTGGCCATTTATTTTCCTAGCTGCATTTTCTTTTTTCTTTGCTCCAAACTTCATTTATTTATTCTTTAATTAAATTTTTCTGAGATAGGGTCTTGCTGTGTAGCACAGCGTGGTCTCAAACTCTAGATCTTCCTTGGGCTTCAACCTCCCAAGTGCTGGGATTACAGCTATGTGCCAGTATGCCCACCTCAATTATTTTCATTTTCTTTTTCTATTTGAATTTTAAGCTGTTCCCACGCTAGCCTAGGCTGGCTTCAAACCATGGCAACCTTCCTTCCTCAGCTCCCCAAGTGCAGGCATTATATGTGTGAGCCACCATGCACAGCTGTGTCAATTTTAATCATTTACTTATTTTGTGTATGTGCATTGTGTGTGGGTGCATATCTGTGTGGAGGCCAGAGGTCATCTGAGATGTCATTCCTCAGGTGAAATCTACCTTGTTTCTTGAGACAGGTCTCTCGTTTGGCCTGGAACTCACCAAGTAAGCTAGGTTGACTGGCCATCAAACCCCTATCTGCCCCCACCCCCTAGCCCTGGATTACAGATGTGTGCCACCATGCTTGGCTTTTTATGTGGGTTCTGGGGATCTAATTTCAGGTCCTCATGCCTGCAGAGCAAGCACTTTGCGAACTAAGCTAACTCCCTAGCCTATCAACTATTTATTTTTATCCTTTTATCCTCAAATTCTATATGGAAAGACTACACAGAGTAAATAGCATCAACAATTTATGACATGTGAACTAGATCATCTTCAAAGTTAAAGACTTCCAGGGAAAAAATACTAGATCCTCATTTGGCAATGAGATAAAATTGGTTTGGGGCTTGGACCAGGTCTGGTAACGCCTCTAATCCCAGCACATGGGAGGATAAGGCAGGAGGACTGCCCACTCAAGGCTAGTCTAGGCTGTACATAATGCATTCTAGGCCAACCTGGGCAACGGGGGTGGGGGGGGGGGGGGCTGGGAGAGGGAGAGAGAGAGAGAGAGAGAGAGAGAGAGAGAGAGAGAGAGAGAGAGAGACTGGGTAGCTAGGCTCAAAGTTTAGAAGAGTTAAAACTGGAACATGGTGGGAACGGACCCCAAGACTACTTATAGAATAACCATAAGACAGGGCTCAGTGAGTCCTTATGAGAAGTCTCTCAGCATGTCTGCTGCCTGTACTCATGTTCAAATGCTCATCTCTGGTTCTAACCTCAGCCACTGAGATGGCAACCTAAAATTTGCTGAAGCAAAAAGGTCCAACTATTTTTTTTGTTGTTTTTTTGAGACAGGGTCTCCCTGTAGCCCCAGCTGTCCTGGAACTCACTATGTAGACCAGGCTGGTCTTGAACTCACAGAGATCAGCCTGCCTCTACCTCCCAAGTGCTGGGACTACAGGTGTGCACCACCATGCCCGGCTGTAAGTCCAACTTTTTAAAAAGAAAACCCCAAGTTGCTTAGAAGGCTTTTCTTGGAAGATTCATTTAGAATTAATACAGCTACGAAGTACATCAACTTCATGGGACTAATAGTTATTATATTTGAGGCCTAACTTTATATTTGGCATCATAAGTTCTTATGATATTTAAAAGGTTAGATTTAATTATTTAATATTTTATTTATTATTTTTGTTTTCTGTGTATGAGTATATTGCCTGCATGTGTGTAAGTGCACCCATGTTGTGCAATCCCCGTGGAGGTTGGAAGAGGGCAGCAGATCCCCTGGAACTAGAGTAACAGATGACTGTTAGCTGCCATGTGGATATTGGGAATTGAACCCGGGTTCTCTGCAAGAGCAGCCAATGCTCTTAACTGCTGAACTATCTCTCTAGCCCCATAGACTCCATTATTAAATTAAAAAATATAAAAGAATTTTACTAATTTTATAATATTTTGAATATTTAAATAAATAGATGAATCACCTAACATTTGGGGGTAGGGAGAGTACTGGAGATTGAGCCCAGGGTAGGCATGTACCATTGTGCTACAACCCCAGTCCTGAGAACTAACTAAAGATTTTTTTTTTTTTTTGAGACAGGGTCCTCCTGTGGCCCCAGTTGGCCAGGAACTCGCTATGTAGACCAGGCTGGCCTTGAACTCATAGAGATCTGCCTGCCTCTGCCTCTGCCTCCAGAGTGCTGGGACTAAAGGCATGCACTACCATGCCTGGCAAGAGCTAAGGATTTGAAAGCAACATAAAATTAAATCTATAAAATGAAGCTTAACATAGAACACCTCTTTAAGATACAGCTTCCTATCTAAAAATGAACATTAATATATACTAGTTCAAAATAGAAGAATCTATGTAAATACTTTTTTTTTTTTTTTTTTTTTTTTGAGACAGGATCTCCCTGCAGCCCCAGCTGGCCTGGAACTTGTTATGTAGATCAGGCTGGCCTCCATCTCACAGAAATCTGCTTGCCTCTGCCTCAAGTGCACAAGTGACCACATCCAACTGTAAGTACATTTTTAAGAGCTAAAGGAAAAAGGGATTTTAAGATTTTTTAAAAAGTAAATGCATTTTTGCTCCTTAGAAATAAGGCTCCTCAGCTGGGTGTGGTGGCACACGCCTGTAGTCCCAGCACTTGGGAGGCAGAGGCAGGCGGATCTCTGTAAGTTCAAGGCCAGCCTGGTCTACATAGTGAGTTCCAGGACAGCTGGGGCTACAGGGAGATCCTGCTTCAAAGAGACAAAAAAAAAAAAGGTTTCTTATAAAAGCAAAAACCTACACTGACAGACTGCGAGCCAAAGGCCTAGGTTCAAATTCTAATTATGCCACTAACTTAGGCATAACTGTTTCCTCAGTCCTTTGGATGGACGTGATAGAGATAAGAATTTCTTTTTTCCTTATCTCTAATTATAAAAGTGGTTAGTTGCCAGAGAGAATTTTACAATTTTATATCAGATACTTTAGAGTGACCAAGTCAAAATGAGCCATCAGGTCTGGGTTACTCCAGCCCACTTCAAAGTACTACCAGATGGACTTGGGTGCACTGGCCATCCCAGTTTTAGTGGTCATGTGCTATCTCAAGCCCATGACTTCAAGCTAGTAGTGAAGAAACTTGAAACACAGCCTAAAGGTTACCTCCAAGTATTAGCATCTGGATCAAAAACTTCAATGGTCTTCAAGTACGTTGTGCCATCAAAACCTCCTACTGCCATGAGCTGTCCATTGACCACTGCCAGGCCAACCTGTAAGACCAAAACAGAGGCTGCTGAAGAGCTGAAGCAACTGCTGGGAAATTTTAGATGGTTTCTTTTACCTAATTCCTTATGGGATCACATTCTAGTTACTTTAATTCATAGAGGAAAAAGTAACAATAATCTACAAAATTGTGGGAAACATAAAATTATGTATTAATTACTACACGTACATAAGAGTGAGTAAAAACATGTACTTTTTAAATTTTAGAAAATAAAAATCACTAGGTATGAAGAAGACCCTGCGAACAGTTCTCATTTTTAGTTTGCTCACTTTAATCCACTTTCTAAACTGCTACTAAAATATTCTTAAAAATATAAATATAAACATCATTCCTGTTCAGAAACTTTCTAAGCATCTCTCCTGCCTAATGATACGTTTAAAGCCCTTAATGTTACTCAGGCCTTTCAGAAATTTGCTATAGCACCATGTTCAGCCTCACCTACAGTTCTCTGACCCTCCTAATGTGCCCTATGCTGCACTAATGCTAGATTAACTATTAGTCTCCTAAACACCATACATTTTAAATAATGCATGTGTTTACACACGTTTCCTATTGGTGTTTTCTGATCCTCTTCCAGAAAACCAACTTTCATTGTCTAGCTTTCATGTGACTGTGGTAGGCTCTTCTTCATTGCCCCCTCCAATTCTTACTTCTCCAAGGTATTAAGCACAATCTCCCATGTCTGCTACCATGGCATATCATTACTGTAGTTGGTTGTACACATGTCATTTCCTTCACTACACTGAGAGCTCCTCACAGAGAATCACGTCCTAGACTGTTTTGCCTTCTCAGCACAGTGAATACTCACATACTTGCTAAATGAGTGAAAACATAGGACGTGGCAGTGAGAACAACAGGAATATGACTAAATGTCTTTTAGTTGCCAGTAATGAGAAGCCAGATATGTGAATGCTTTCTCTTGCCGATGCCTTCTAGTGAGACTCCATGATTTATGCAAATCAGAATTCTCTTTATCCTTCAATTATGGAGTCTTTAGGTTCTGCTTGCTTCTTCCTAATGTCCATGTGTCCTACACTGATGGACTCCTGCTATTATCAGTGGTCAGTGGGTAAGGTTTCTCTGAGCCAAACATTCCCAGAAAGATGAATTTAATGTGCTACCTTCGACATCTCTTACTGAAAGGTTACTCCTGGATGAAAGCATGACACAGGACAGTCAGGTTTGGCCTACACTCCCGATGGGACAGACTCAAGTCAGCTTTTGGAGATTTGTAGGACCAGGTATGTTTGTATTAGTACACAAAGTCTACATAGAAAAACAGCTAGAGATGTTACACAGGAATTGTTAGCTAACAGACACAAAGTCAGATAAAGGAGTGGTTACTAAGGGGAGATATCTTTCAGAGAAACAACTTATACAAGGTAAATAATAAAAAAAAATCTAATTAAATCTATGAATGGATATAAAATATTTAGCTACTGGACTTAAAAGCAATCCAAAGAAATTCAGGTGTTCCGCCCCCCTCCTCCCCCCCCGGTTTTGCCTAAAAGCAAAGTGAGTAGCTGAGACAGTTGAAAATAAAGTATGTGAACACTGGCAGTTCACCTCCTCAGTCTTCTAGTATATTTTATGGGTCAGAGCACCCCTCTGCACAGCCTTCTTTCCTCTGCTTGTTTTCCAAAGCGCAAAGCTGTCAGTGCTGAGCACTTACTCCACTCCGGCGGGATGTCATGGCCACCACTGGAGACCACTGGTTAGCTCTGGGGTTGTATCGCTCAGCACTGCTAAGCTCTGTAGTGTCATCTCTCCCTCCTACAGCATAGATCATGTCCTGGTACACGGCACAGCCTAGGTGTTTCCTTCGAGTCCCCATAGGGGCTATGGTGTGCCATCTGTTTTCCTGAGGATTGTAGCGCTCCACTGCAGTGAAGAGAAAGACTAGTAAGAGACCACTCAGTGTTTACTTCAGAGCCACCAAACTGTGAAGACATATATTTAATACAAAATCTGATTTCTGCTTTTGAGAAGGATTTGTACGTCTTCGAAAACTGTCATCTATCCTCTCATCAGGGACCAGTTTCTTCCAGTCTTCTTATGATGGAAAGGGCATGTACTGAGGACATGAGTTCTACTTTGGGCTATATGACTAATTAGCCTCACTTGCATTGTGTTCAAATGGGGTGGAATTGGATTATGATTTTTTTTTTTTTGGTCTTTTTGAGACAGGGTCTCCCTGTAGCCCCAGCTGTCCTGGAACTCACTATGTAGACCAGGCTGGCCTTGAACTCACAGAGATCCGCCTGCCTCTGCCTCCCAAGTGCTGGGATTAAAGGCCTACACCACCATGCCCGGCCCCGATTATGACTTATAAGAGTTCAGTACTAACAATTTACTGGTCTATTCAGATAACTTCTGAACGCTTCTGCTCCCTCACTGCTACTCACTTACTTATTCTCGTTTTACTTTTTTGAGTCAGGATCTTGCTACACAGCCCTGGTCTAGAACTCACTTTGTAGCTAAGGCTGTCCTTAAACTTATGATCCTCCTTGTCTCTGCCTCCCAAGTTCTGGGATTACAGGTCTGTGCTACCATGCCTGGCTTGCCTACTGCCGTTTAAACCACTGAAGAGAAGAAACAAGACAGTGAATCTGATGTGAGTGCCTCTGACAATATCCTAGATGAAAATACACATTATTTCTAGTTAGAAAGGGCAAAGCAGTTTCTAGTTCTAAGGTTTTATTTATTATTAGATGATAATATTAGCTCTTTTTTTTTTAATTGAGGAGGAGGTGGTGATTATAGGGTAAAGGGAAATAATTATATTCAGAAAGTAGATTTTCTAAAGTTCATTATAAGTTTCTAGCAGCTTATAAATGGAGAGA
Source organism: Nannospalax galili (assembly GCF_000622305.1). Lineage (NCBI taxonomy): Eukaryota > Metazoa > Chordata > Mammalia > Rodentia > Spalacidae > Nannospalax > Nannospalax galili. The sequence goes on along the minus strand of NW_008360330.1, from coordinate 50,473 downwards.
GAAGGAAATATTTTGGGAACATCTTAGAAGAAGTTAGGAGCTACATTCTCCTAGAGAGAAAAATAAAACATTTTCTTAAAAATTATAGAATACACCCATGAGTAAATGGGGAGTGCAAACTGAAAAAACAGGACAGGAACTTGGGAGGGGGTAAGGAAGTAGAGAGGTGGATCTGGGAGGAACTAGAGGGAGGAGGGGTTAATACGATCAAAATTCATTGTATGAAATTCTCAAAGAATTAATAAAATATATTAAAATTATAGAATACCCTGAACTTAGAATAAATACTTTTTCATAGAGGGGTTCTACCCAGGAAAATGTGCTGCTTTTGGGAATCAGACTGCCTTGGGGAGGGACTAACCTGTGTTGAGTGGAGATGTCCCATCAGAGCCACCTACAGCATATAAGAACCCTCCCAACACAGCCACGGCCACACCTAGTCTTCTAGTGCTCATAGAAGCCACCCGAGTCCACTTGTTCTCCTTTGGGTCATACCTGCAGGAGAGAAACCATATTTCTACTAGCCGGAGTAGTTTCCACAAGGTCTAAGATCACACCAGAGATATACCAGATACAAAGATTTACCCTAGCTTAAAAAAATTGTGCTACACACACACACACACACACACACACACACACACACACACATACAGAGCCCTAGTTAGCTTTAAGAAGTCAGAAAATTTGTCATTTGTAACAATAGGATGAACATGGCAGATCTTTTCTTAAGTGAAATAAGTCAGGCACATGAAGGAATACCACATGATCTTGAAAATGGAATCAAAAAGTAACTTATAGAAGCAAAGAGTGGACCAGGCTTCACTCTCACTGCACTGGGGCAGGGGCTGCTCAAAGCCTACAAGATTTGAGAAATAAGTTCAAGAAATCTGAAGTGCAGCACAGGGACTAATTAATAACAATGTGTCATGTGTCTGAAAACTGTTATAAGTGATTGTAAGTGTCTTCACTAAAAAAAATAAGTATGTGAAGTAATACATCTCTTAATTAGCTTGATTTTGCCATTCTACAAGTTATACATATTTTAAAACATCATGTTTTATGCTGGGTGTGGTGGTGGATGTCTTTAATCCCAGCACTTGGGAGGTAGAGGTGAGTAGATCTCTGTGAGATTGAGGCCAGTCTGGTCTACATAGTAAGTTCCAGGCCAGCTTTGGCTACAGAAAAAAACAAAAACAAAGAAAAAAACCTGACAAAAACACCCAGAACATCATGTTTACTATAAATATAATTTTTGCCAATTAAAAAATAGATTGGGGGTGGTGGTGAGCTGATTCAGTGGGTAAAGGTGCTTGTGTAAGCCTAGTGACCTGAGTCAAACCTGAAATCTACATACAGGTAGAAAGAGAACCAATTCCACAAATTTGTCCTCTGACCTCCACACTGTGGTGGTTTGAATGAGAAATGTCCCTCACAGGTTTCAAGTATTTGAATATTTGGCTCCAGTTGGTGCCAATAGCAGAGGTTTAGGAGGTATGGCCTTGCTGGAGGAAGCATGTCACTGGGTAGCTTGCCCACTTCCAGTATCTGTCTTCCTCTCCCTCCCCCCTCCTCCCTCTCTCCCCCTTCCCTCCTTTCTGCCAGTTTGAAGATGTGAGCACATAGCTTTCTGCTCTGGCTGCCTCTTGACATATCTCCCCACCATGATGGATTCTTATTCCTCTTCCTTCTATAAGTTGCCTTGGTTGTGGTGGTTTTTTTTTTTTTTTTGGTCTTTTTGAAGTAGGGTCTCCCTGTAGCCCCAGCTGTCCTGGAACTCACTATGTAGACCAGGCTGGACTTGAACTCACAGAGATCCGCCTGCCTCTGCCTCCCAAGTGCTGGGACTACAGGCGTGCACCACCACACCCGGCTTGGTCATGGTGTTTTATCACAGCAACAGAATAAGTAACAAATACACACACACACACACACACACAAATAGTAAAACAACAACAACAACAAAAGCAGATTAAGGGCTGGTGAGATGGCTCAGCTGGTCAAGGTGCCTGTTGCCAAGCCTAAAAACCTGAGTTCCATCCCAGGAGCCACACAGTGTAAGGAGAGAACCGATTCCCAAAAGCTTTCTCCTGACCTTAACATGTGCTCTGTTGTATATGTGCACATAGACATGCATGTACAACAACAAAAATAATTAAAATATTTTCATACCTTGACTGAGTGTGGTGGTGCATGCCTTTAACCCCAGCATCTGAGAGGCAGAGGCAGGCAGATCTCTGTGAGATGGAGGCCATCCTGGTCTACATAGTAAGTTCCAGGCCAGCCAGGGCTACATAGTAAGACCTTGTTTCAAAACAAACAAATAAGCAGACAATTTTCATATTTTGTAGTCTTTCTATATTTTAACATCAACTGAAAACTTTTTCCTGAAATCCTATGGGAAATGCACTGCATAGTAGATCCCCAGTGTCCTAAATTCTGGTATAACCCTAAGCCACACTGGGCATGATGGTGTATACTTGTAATTCTAGCAATCAGGAGGCAGAGGCAGGACAAGTGCAGCAAGTGTGAGGCCAGTCTAGTTTATAGAGCAAGGTCTAGCCAGCCAGGGCTATATAAAGTTACAAAAAGAACTCTAGCTGTCCACTTAAAAACACTGAAAATTACTTTAATTGAAAAAAACAATCACCTCTCAACAATATTGAGGCAAGAGACGCCATCCTGGCCCCCCACAGCATAGAGAAAACCTCCAAGTACTGCCACACCAACACTTGTTCTGCAGGTGCTTGTAGGGGCCACGTCACTGCTCCACTGGTTTGTCTTGGGGTCATATCTGCAGAGAACACATGCAGAGGAAAGTTTGTATTATACAACAGACACTTGGCTACATTTATGCTATTTGAAATATGTAAACATCTATTTCTGTGCAAGGGTTTCCAGGACACATATTCTTTTCCCCAAACATAGACTGATTAATAGTCAAAGCATATGAAAACTGAGTAGTGCTGAGGATCAAGCTGAGGGTCTAGTAAGTGTGCTACTACCAAGCCACATCCCCAGCCTAATTTTTATTTTTTAATTCATTTTTTTAACATTCATTAAAAATGTATTTTATTTTTTAAAAATCTGAATGTTACTGATAAAGCCAAACTCCCCTTTGAATTCCATCTCAGTTCTGGTCTCTTCCAATTCTGATTTGGCATATATCCTCCAAGCTTTTATAGTAAAATACTTTAAACATGTATATGTATATCTACATACTTATTATATGCAAGAATGTTTTACATAACTAGTACCACATAGTTTTCTCACTGATGTGTGTATATATGTATTTAAAATTTTTTTAACTTACTATTTTTAAAATTTTATGTGTATGAGTGTTTTGCCTGCATGTATGGAAGTGCACTCATGTTGTACAATGCCTGTGGGAGTCAGAAGAGGGGTGTTGGATCCCCTGGAACTGGAGTAAGGATGGTTGTTAGCCATGATGTGGGTGCTGGGAACCACACCTAGGTCCTCTGGAAGAGCAGTAAGTGCTCTTAATCACTAAGCCATCTCTCCAGCCCGATTTATTTATTTTTATTTTATGTGTATGAGTGTTTTGCCTGCAAGTGCTCTGGTGTTGTACAATGCCTGCAAAGGTCAGAAGAGAGCATCAGATCCCCTGGAACTAAAGTTATAGCCGGTTGGTGCTGGGAATAGAACGTGGGTCCTCTGCAAGAGCAGCCAGTGCTGTTAACCACTGAGTCATCTCTTCAGCCCCTCTTGATATAGTTTTGATCTCTTTATGTTAATATAACTAGATTTTTTTCCATTGAACTATTTTGTAATAATGTGCCATCCATTGCTTAATTATATTCTTATTGATACATTCTCAGGTTGTTTCTGATACTTTAAATAATTAAAAATAGGGACTATCAGGCTGGGCTCATAATCAATAGTAGAGTACTTATCTAGCATGCACAAGGTCCTCAGTTCAAGACTCAGCACTGTAAAACCAGAAAACATCAAAATTATCATCAAAATTTTTTTTGTATTTATATCCATTTTATTTACTTATTTATTTATTCATTTTTAATTTTTTGAGAGAAGGTTTCAGTTTAGTCCCAACTGACCTGGAGCTGGCTATGTAGACCACGCTGGCCTTGATCCCACAGAGCTCTCCCTGCCTCTGTGTAGGTGCTGGGAGAAAAGGCGTGTGCCACCATGCCCAACCTCTATTTTCATTTTTAAAATTTCATTAATTTTTCTTTCTTCCTTACTGATATTTCTGTTTTGCTAGGTTTTGTTGCTTTCTCTACACTTCTTGATTTAAAAGCAAAATTCAGTTTTTTTTTCTTTTTCTCTTTGAGATAGGGTCTCATTCTGTATTTCAGAACGGCCTTGAACTTGTAATCCTCCTCCCTCAGCTTCCTAAGTGCTGAATTACAGGTGTGTGTCACCACACCCAGCTGTCCCTTTCATCTTATTTTCAAGTGCATATAAGTTACTATCCATATATTTGCCTCTGTGTACTACCTCAGTTTCATTTTATATTTTGATATACATAAGTCATAAATACTTAGTCATTTATACTTTGATTTATTTAACTCATAAATTTATTTTTAAGTGTTTTTGTCCCTGCCATCCCTCCCTCCTCAATTCTATGGAATCAATCCCTCTTTTTTTTAGCAATACTATATCTAGAACAAATATCCCAAGCTAGATACATCAGTTTTTACAGATATGGTATGCAAATAACAAGAATCAATGCAGATCAACACAGCTTAATGAAAGTGAATGTGTGGGAACAAGAAACTTAATGAATCACTGTAGATTTCTAATGTTCCAGGTACTGTGATAGATAATATGGAAAAAGACATTTCAACATTGTACAGTACAGTATATACAAGCCTGGTCAAAATACCACTGGAAGAGCAGAGGAATGAGTAACTCACCTTTATAGTCAGAGAAGGTTTTATTTAGGAAGTAGCATTTTAAATTTTGTTTAAAGCCTTAAAAAGGGGCAGACACACCAGGGGAAAATAGCATGCATATATGCAGGGATAGCGGTAGGAAGGAAGACAGCATGTCAAAGAGCTGCAAACAATCTGTTGAATCTTAGGAGCATGTTTAGGGAATGACAGACTGGAAAAATAGATGGAGATCAGATCATAAAGGACTTGTATGCCATGCTAAGGGGTCTAGACTGTTAAATGGTTCCATAGACCTAATACTAAAATAGTAAGTCACATCAGTTTCCTAATAAACAATTCAAACAAAATTGTAGGGATAATAGGGATTTTTTTTTTTTTTTCAAATTCACCTTACTCACCTTTCAACACTATTAAGATAAGAGGATCCATCATGGCCTCCTACTGCATATAACAGGTCATCAAGGACACTGACTCCAACTCCACATCGCCTTTTACTCATTGAAGCTACCATTCGCCATTCATTGGTCTGTGGGTCATATCGTTCAACACTGGAAATGGCATCTCCACTGCACCAACCACCAACTAGGAAACAACAGAAATTGTTCAGAGAAACCTGCCTGAAAACAGACTGCTACACTCACAGTGTCCTAACACTCTGACTAAGCAAGTGTATGTAGAAGCAGGTCAAAGCACAAGTTCAACTCACCAAGAACTCACTGGCTATAACCTGGATCTTGGACTTCCAGTCTCCAGAACTGTGAGAAAATAAATTTCTTTTGTTTGAACTACCCGATCTACGGTATTTTGTTATGGCAGTCTGGGTAGACTAACAGGGTGAATAATATTTAGAATAACAGTGCCAAGCCAAGTTTCAGTAAGCTTCTCTAAATGACCCCTGGAAGAAAACATGGTAATGCCAGATAAACTCAATTTGTTTTTCTTTCAAAGCATCCTCATCTCAGTCTAAAATAAGAAATTCTGAAGCTTAAATATTAAAGTATAAAATTTATTATTATTATTTTTTTTTGTGTGTGTACCTCCGTTTTTTTTGAGATAGGGTCTCCCTGTAGCCCCAGCTGGCCTGGAACCCACTATGTAGACCAGGGTGGCCTTGAACTCACAGGGATCCACCTGCCTCTGCCTCCGAAGTGCTGGGACTAAAGTCATATGCCACCACGCACCACCTAAAGTATAAGATTATTTTAACTACAAAACATCTGGAAATCACTAGTTTCTACAGGGTTGCAACTAAATTCCTGAACCAAATGAAGGGGGGGAATAATATTCTTAATTATCTTCTAGGTGGACCTAAAAGTTCCTTTTCTTTATTTCAAATCTCAATGTGATATTATTTTATTGTTTCATTTAAATCAGAATAGTCAACTAATACTAAATCACAGCAAGTCTTGTGTTTAGTTACTTGCTTAAATGTGAACTGTGTAACTGGGCATATTACAAGGAATTTCAGTATCAGAGAAAACACAGTAAATTAAAATGGACCTAGGCTGGAAATGTGAGGGTTCATAACACTTGAGATCAATCAAATAGCCTAATCTTGAAATCTCTGGCATATTCTGTGGAAGCCATTAAAACCAGCTTTTTATTGGATTGTATGGTTTCAAAAGAAATAAATACTACTTCATAAATGGTGTTCTTCCGTATCAAAAGGAAAAAAAAATGGACCTTTAAGGAACCAATTTAAATCTTTCCACTGGTATGCAGACATGTACAGATGTGAACATGCAAATATCTGTATGACCTCATATCAGTACACAAATGTGTACATGTATGTGCATATAAACAATGGAAACAGGGCTGTGCATGCACTTGTCTTACATGAGCAAGGCCCTGTGTTTATCCTTAGCAGCATACACAGACACAGAAAGAATGAAAATTAGAATACAAATGATACCAGAAATGAAAAATCAGTAATAACAAGACATTAGGATGTTGGTAGTCTGGGAATATTCAGTGCATGATGAATTAATAATTAAGCTCAAAGCCTAAAACAGAAATGAAGGACTGTCCAAAAAAAAAAATTAGAAAGAAGAAAATTTGGTATCAATGTTTTTTATATGAGGAAAATTCAATGAAAAAAACTGAGATGCTATAAATGATCAAATTTTCCTTCTAAAAATATATAGGGCTCAGCGGTTAAGAGCACTGACTGCTCTTGCAGAGGACCTGGGTTTGATTTCCAGCACCCACATGGTGGCTATGAACCGTCCTTAACTCCAGTTCCAGGGGAATCTGACACCCTCTTTTCATCTCCGTGGCATTGCACGACACAGATGCACTCACATACATGCAGGCAATACACTCATACACATAAAATAAAAATAATAAATAAAATATTTAAAACAACAACAAAAATAAATATATAGGGTGTGGTGGCATACAACTTTAATCCCAGCACTCAGGAGGCAGAGGCAGGCAGAATCTCTGTGCGACTGAGGCCAGCCTGGTCTACATAGCAAGTTCTAGGCCAGGTATATAATATATATAACTATAACTATATATATGGGGCCCAGAAAGATGGCTCAGTGGGTAAAGGTGTTTGCTGCAAAGCCTGACAACCTGAGTTTGATTCCCAGAATCAACATGGTGGACAACATGCATGATGGTGCACATGTGAGCATATGTGTGCAGACACATACAATAAGTAAATGTAAAAATTTTTAAATTGGGGCTGAGAGATGGCTCAGTGGCTGAGAGCACTTGCTGCTCTTGTAAAAGACCCAGGTTCAGTTCTTAGCACCACATGGCAGCTTACAACTATCTATAACACTAGTTCCAGAGGCTCTGGCACCCTCTTCTGGCCTCTACAGGCACCAAGCACTCATGTAGTACATATATACACATGCAGTCAAACAGATACATGAAATTAAAAATAAATCTTAAAAAAAAAATACAGATACACACATATAGGGGAAGCCAGGCATAGTGATGCATGCCTGTGATCCCAGCACACAAGAGGTTGAGATGGGAAGAAGGCGAGTTTCAGGCCCATCTTGGCTATACAGTGATACCTTGTCTCAAAATAACTAATGGACCTGGAGAGATGACTCAGTGGTTAAGAGCACTGGCTACTCTTCCAGAGGACCTGGGTTCTGTTCACAGTACCCACATGACAGCTAACAACCATCTGTAACTCCAGTTCCAGGGGATCTGACACCATCTTCTGACTTTCGCAGGTATTGTACAATAGGGGCATAGTCACGTATGTGTAGGTAAAACACTCATATACATAAAATAATTAAACAATTAAAATATGGTAGAAAGTATGTGGAGAGAAAAAGACAGGCAAGTGGTTAGACTGGTGGAAAAGGGAACTACTATGCTCCAGACTGTATGAAATTTTCCCATGGAAACACTTAACACATCAAAATGAGACAACAGAATCAAAGGACATCCATATCTAAGAAATGTGGAATTACTGAAACAATCTTAAGTAAAAAGAGACAACAGGTCCCAGCTACCTCTATGAATCAGGATTTTTTTGGAGAATGAGCTGCAAGATGATTATCCCTTCTGTGAAATGCCCAGAATCAGAAGGTTTTCAGATTTTAGCTTTTCGGATTGTATAGTATTTGCCTAGACTTTAACTGCCCAGTCTTTCATCTGAAATCTTCCAAATTCCAAAACTTCTTGAGTGCTGGCATGATTTTGAAGTATTGTTGACTTTCAATTTTCAGATTCAAATCACCTAGAAGACACATTTGTGGTGTGTCTATGAGGGTGCTCTCAGGGAGGTTCACATAGGAGGGCAGTCCCACCCTGAATGTGGGTGGCACCATCCCATGGACTAGGATCTGGGACTGAATGAAAAGAGAAGAAAGCAAGTTGAGCACTAATGTTCATGTCTCTCTGGTTCCTGAATGCAGAGCCAGTGTGGCCAGCTCTTTCACGTGCCAGGTGCCAGAGCTGAGAGCCACTCTTGCCACCGTGCTTTCCCCACCATGACAGACTCCACCCTCAAACTGAGCCAAGATAAGCTCTTCTTCCCAAAAGTTTCTTCCTGTCACATATTTTCTTACAGTAACATGTGAAGTAATAACATACATGGATAAAATTGAACTGCCTAGAAAGGAAAGATTTCAAAGATTTAGGGGCAAATAATAGCAGTCAAATAATACATCAGGTTGTCTTGGATCTCAATCAAAGTCAAATGGCTAAGAAAAGTATAACTATTTAATAATGTAAGATAATGGTTTTTTTTTTTTTTTGACAATTCCACGATCTGTACTTTGGTATATAGATTAATGCATGTAACACATTTAAACAAAACATATACTACATGATATTTTTGGATGTATTTAAAAATAGAGCACTCTTTTGAAGAATAGCACTGTTGACTTATTACATGTTTCTTACAACAGTAGATAGCACAATTGTCTAAATGATTATTTAAATCACATGAGAAAATATTTGGTTTAATCATGGTATATTAAAATTCAAACCTGTGCAGGGCATGATGGTACATGCCTACAATTTCAGCACCAGGAGGCTGAAACTTAGGATCATAAGTTTGAGGCCAGCCTGGACTACATAGCAAGTTCTAAGCCAGCATGGGCTACACAGGGAGACCCTGTCTTGAAACCAAAACCAAAAATGATTCAAACCTGCAAAGAGTACTTCTCCACATCGAATAGGTTTCCGTGGTCTCGTCCTTGGTCCCTGCATTAGCGGTCGTTCTTGAGGCAACAGGAGGTAGTTTTTAGCCTCATCTACCAAGTCTCTGTAGAAAAGAAAATTGCATTTATTTTAAATGTCTTATGATTTAAGAATACATATGTTGGCAAAAGGGGGCAGGCACAATCAAACCAGATCATTAATGCCAGCCAATACTTCATTGGCACATGAATGCAATGATGCTAGTCGTGAATCCAATGGTGGATTCTGGATTGATTGGCATTTCCATCATGATTTCTAAATGCAAATTTAAGCTAAAGCTCAACAGTCTTGGAGCAGGCAATAACTTACAAAAACTAAAAATTATAATTTGATTACCAGCTTGAATAGTCACTACTTTCTAGAGAGTTTTATTAGGTTCCACAGGATACTGCAGAAGTCCATTAGCAAGGGCACAAGGTAACTGCTAGATAAGTAAAGTATGAAAGCTGGGTCAAGAACCGTGTGTTCTAGTAGTACCTAATGCCAAGGTACTACTACCTGGTATCATATGAATGGGTTAATACAACCATCCCACTGACATGAACAAAAATATCTCACAACTGTTCCTTAAGAACAACTGTAAAGAGAAGAACCTGGTAATTACACATGCTAAGTACAATATTCTCATTCAAACAATTTGTGTATGTGAACCTTTAAGTGTAAATTCTTACTCTGTTATACCACAACTCAAAGTGTTTCCCAAACTACTTTATATTTTAATTTCTCTTGCTATTTACACCACAAAGAGTAATTTATTCCTATAGGATCAGTCCCAGGCACAACCCAACAATGTATTTTCTCCTTCTGAATTTATTTATCCTAAAACCAAAATAAGCAGAAAACAAAATACCAAGCCAAAGTTCAAGAGTTTTTTCTAGTTTCTCAAACTTGAAAAACTGATTTCCTAAGTTTTTAAGTCAGTCAAGGGTTCCTAGACAGAGTATAATAGAGCTAATACTTAGCAAGCCAATATAAAATCAATACAGCTACTTGCTAGTCTCTGCTTTAAGTGCTTAATATATCAGCTTATTTAATTCTTACAGAAGCCCTATGGAACAGATATTAATATCATCCCCACTTTATAGTGAAGAAACCATAGCCCAAAGTGAAGTATGCTGTCTGGGATCACACAGCCAGTGAACTATGGGTCAGGACATCAGGGACAGTCTTTCAAAAATGATTCACAAGTACCTTACTTTCTACAGTAGGATCAATACAATGTGATTTATTCTGAACAAGGGAAGAGACATTCATGTAATGTTTCTTCATATTTCAGGTTGTACTGTTCACATATTACATATTTTCTGCTATTCTCAAGTTTAGGGGAACTGACTGCTATTCAACTGGGTTTTTTTCCCCCAAATTTAAAAGTTAAAAAAAATCATTTATTTATTTGGTATGTGTATTGGGGCGGGGGTCATGTATATGTGTCACAGCATGGATACAGAGGTCAGAGGACAAATTTTGAAGTCAGTTCTCTTTCTCCACCATATGGAGGATAAAACTGAGGATAAAATTCAAGTTGTTAGACTTGGCAGCAAGTCTACTGACTCCCCCCGCCTTTATTTATTTTTTTAATTTAAAAGACATCCATTGAATCTCACCTTTTGTACCTCTTGTTAAAGGAACTGGGTTCTGATTATAGAAGAAATGCAAAGAATTTATGTGCCCTACCTATGTACTAGAATCTTGGATAATTCTAAATTTCCTTAATCACCAAGGGATACAGAAAGGGTAACGTAATTTGAGTAGATCTGAATATTGATTTGTTCTTTTACTTTTTTTTTTTTTTTTTTTTTTTTTTTTTTTTTTTTAGATAAGTCTCCCTGTAGCCCCAGCTGTCCTGGAACTCACTATGTAGACCAGGCTGGCCTTGAACTCACAGAGATCCACCTGCCTCTGCCTCCTGAGTGCTGGGATTAAAGGCGTGCACCCCCACGCCTGGCAGCTTCTTTTACTTTTATGTTTAGAAAAAGCCACAGGGTTTCAGATTTGAAAATGAAACTGAAAATCTGCCAAACTGGGAAATCAATTAATTAAAGCATGTAAATATTACAGAGATAGCTCAGTAAAGAGGTGAGGTTTTCTTTCTCAAAGATTATTGGGGAGCTACTTCACTTACCTCTAGCAATGATCTTTCCAAAGTTACTTTAGGAGGGACAGGTCTTTAAACCTGTCTACAATCTTCAAAATAAGTCTGGTTCTATTCTTCAATTAGACATTATGTGATGGAATGAAAAAGTGCTGACAGACCCAACAGCGTTGCTTAGTTTATTCCAAGGAGAAACAGTAGTAGAAAATTACATCTTCATACTCAAACTTGCATCAAAATCTTAGAAATCTACCTCTTCACTGCCACTTTTATACCAGTAAACATTGCACATTAAAAAAAAAATAGCAGGGCATGGTGGTGCACACATTTAATCTCAGCTCTCAGAGGGCAGAGACAGATTAATCTCTATGAGATCAAGGCCAGCCTGATCTACATAGTGAGTTTCAGGCCAGTCAGGCTGCATAATGAGACCCTGTTTCAAAAACAAAAACAAAACAACCCTATGAAATGGAATACTGGAAGTTTAGTCCTCTCTTCTTTCTTTTCCTCCTCTTGACTCTAGTCTAGAAGAAAAACCTTGGTAAATACTGCCCTGGTTTCAGCATAAGAAATATAATATTTAAGAGACAGTATCAGTAAGGAGATTAAAACAGGGGAGAAAAAAAGGGAAAACAAAACAAAACAAAACAAAAAAACCAAGAAAAAGAAGAGAAGACACGAATGTTAAGTTATTGACTTTTCACATCTGCCCGTACCTGCATTCTTCATCACTTTTAATGAGGGGGTCAGAGCCCACTGTGCCCACCAGGAACTTAGGACTAAGCAAAGGCAGACGAACATGTTGCAGCACCTAGGAGATATTAAGTCCAAAGGCATGAGCTCCCATTACAGACTTTTAAGAGAAGAGTGATCCTGGCTTACCGACTGTGCCTCAAGTATCTGGGATCTCACTAGGCATAATAAATAAAGGAAAGTGGAAGGCATAAAAAGTAAACCTAAAATCAATTCTAACTACTGAGTCAGTAATGCAGAAGACCTGTAAAACTGAAAGCACACGAGTCTCACTTCAGAATGCCATGTTTAGCTTACAACAATGTGCTATAAGCTCTTCTATAATGAACCCAAATTCATTAACAATATCCTGTTAAATTACTAAAGATTCCCTTTACCTTCAATTTTACTTTCTGTGTTTTCAGTTACTGGTAGTCAACTCTGGGCAAATAAGAGAAAAATTCCAGAAATGAAAAAGTTGTGTTTTAAATAACTTTTATTATAGTATACTACTATAATAATTCTGTTTACTATTAGTTACTGTTAATCTCTACTGCATCTAATTTATAAATGAAACTATCATAGGAATGTATATACAGGAAAAAAACCAGTATATAAAGGGTTTGAAGGTTTTATTCATCCAATTAATATCTTGGAATATATCCCCTCTGGATAAGAAGCAGACTATTAGTATAGTCATAACAAGAATGAATCTTTTAAAAAAAATCTAAAAAAATTTATTTTATGTGTATGAGTGTAGAAGTGCACCACATACATGCAGTGTCCTCAGAGGTCAGAAGAGGGCATTGAATTCCTTAGAACTGGTATTAAGGATGGCTGTTAGCCACCATGTAGGTGCTGGGAACCAAACATAGGTCTTTTGTGAGAACAGCAAGTGCTCTGAACTGCTGAGCCATCTCTCCAGCCCACAAGAATGAATCTTTTTTTTTTTTTTTTGTCTTTTTGAGACAGGGTCTCCCTGTAGTCCCAGCTGACCTGAACTCACTATGTAGACCAGGCTGCCTCTGCCTCCCAAATGCTGGGACTAAAGAATGAATCTTAAACATTTCACTCAGTGACCATGTATGCCTCAATCCATCCATTTACTGTTTAAAGTGTGGTAGGATTTCCAAGCTATGGGGACAGAAGCATTGTTTTTGTTCATTTTGTATAATTTTTGAATTGTGCTATAGTTCAAAGAGTAAGTCCAAAAAGATGGGAGGCAGAGGAGCAAAAAGTTCACAACAGTCAAATTGGACTAAAGGCTTACTTCCTAGATTATTTGGAAACAGGTAAACTGTCTTAAAATCTAATATAAGGAGAGCCATAACTTTCATTTTACAAGACAAGTACGTATTATTTCTTCTAGTACAAAGCTGGAGAAGCATATCTATTATTACCTGGGGTAACTGAGGCCGCCTTTCTTGAATACTGTATTTGACCCAGGCCATTACCGCATTGAACACTTGTTCTTCACTACGAACATTTAGCTCATCACTAGATATTATATCAATGAGCTGATTGGCTGGAAGTAACATGAACTCTTCACTCTCCATCACCTGTTTACAATTGGGGGGGGGTGGGGAAAAAGAGGAAAATCTATGAGTACAGTTACTGTCTATATTTTTCTTCAGGGTACAGGGCAAAATTACATTCTACAGTGGAGTTGGCATCTATAACATTACTTGCGGAAAAGAACCATTTACAGAGAACAAAGGAAAGTACGGAGAACACACTGAAAGCTACCAAAGCTAATTATTTGATATTTAGCCAATTTAAGAAAAATGAGTCTTTTTCCTTAAAAAATTAATGATTAAGATAAAAATTTATATTCAGAATAAGCTAGATAACAATTCTAAATTAAAGCGTCAGAACTACAAGAGGCATATAAAAAGTCAGGAAAAGCTTTCAGAGGAAGATCACTTGCTGAAAGGGCAGTGTTTATGACAGAAACACCAGGAAGTCAGTTTTAAAAAAGAATGATGATACCATCAATTCTGCAAACATTAGTATCATGAGAATTACTACAAAGAAAACTCTAAGGACGAAATTGCTATGCTACATATACTAATGAGAAATTATAAAGCGGATCTTTGTGAGTTCAAGGCCAGCCTGGTCTACATAGTGAGTTCTAGCCCAGATAGGGCTACGAGACCCTGTCTCAAAAAGAAAAAAAGAAAAAAAAAAAAAAACCAGTCAAAGACCATATAGCTATTTATTATCTTTTTATGGCACAAGAATTCAAATGATCTGCAAGACTTTCTAGGATTCAGCATATTAAATTGGTAACCTTTAAATTTTAGTTGAGATTGCTTAGTCAGATAGCTTAGTATGGCTGCATTTCACTTCTCTGGTAGGTTGCTAGATTTAGAGGACCTCCTAGAAACTAGCACTTACCTATACTAAGAATAGTCTGCTGTTTTTCTGGAATTTAAGCTTTACTAGAAACACTGTTTTTTGTCTCACCACCCTATTTTGAGGGCTGTGGGGTCTAATAGTGTCCAGAGCCAAATTTGGGGCCTACTTCTATTAGGTATGCTGGCCTTAGCCTGCAAAACTTTAGCTATTGCTGTGTTTTACTGTCACCCTTTTTTGTTTTCCAGTTTCTTCACTTACAAAGTATGTTTGAAAAAAAAAAAGGCATTCAGGAGGCAGAGGCAGGCAGATCTCTGTGAGTTCAAGGCCAAGCCTGGTCTACATAGTGAGTTCCAGTCCAGCTGGTGCTACAGGGAGACCCTGTCTCAAAAAGATAGAGAGAAAAAAGAAGAAGTATGTTTGGTGTTGTATATCTTTATGAAGTGCCATAGCATTCTTTTAGGATTTCATCAAAGTGTAGTTTGTTTTTTTTTTTCTCTCTCTAATACATGGATTAAAAATCAAATGTTAGCAGGCTAGGGAATGAAACTCAGGCATAGAATGCTTGCTTACCATGTGCAAGGCCCTGGGGTTTGTCCCTAGCAAAACCTACAGTGAGATTCTATCTTACTACAGTCAGAATGGCCATGATGAAGAAATCAAGCAAATATAAATGCTGGCAAAATGATGGTGGAAAAAGAACTCTTATGCATGGTTGCTAAAACTGTGCATTAATTCAAACACTGTGGAAACTGGTATAGAAGCTCCTCAGAAAGTTAAAAATAGAACTACCATATAATCCTGTACTCTTAGACATCTACTCAAAGGAATCAAAGTTAGCATATGGTAGAGATACCTACTCTTTCATCTCCATTGCAGCTCTATCCTTAACAGTATTTCCTTGAGGTCAATGGCCTGATCATATAATATACATACAGGCAGGCAATATGTGTGTAGCCTTCTTTTTAAAAGACTCTTTCTAGGGCCAGAGAGATGGTTCAGGGGTTAAGAACAGTTGCTGTTCTTCCAGAGGACCCGGGTCAAGTCCCAGCACCCAATGGCAGCTAAGAACAGTTCGTAACTCAAATTCCAGGAGATCCAACACCCTCTTTCTGGTCTCTGTGGGCACTGTACACACGATACACTTACATACATGCAGGCAAAACACTCATACACATAAATTTTTTTTTTAAAAGAACCCTCTTTCTTTGCATTTCATGACCCTGTGCTTCCAGTTTTCTTTTCTCTTTATCTAGTTATTCAGTTTCCTTTCCCAGTTGTCCCTTTGCGAGCCATCCTTCAATACTGCAAAAACTGAAAGGCTCTCCATTTTTCTCCTCAGGTATTCTTACTGGCAATGATTTTTTGACTATGTTTATAGAGCCTTTTTAAGTCTAAAAAAAGTTTTACATATTTAGGCAATCATATACTTTAAAGATTTACTTTTACATGTATCTGTATGTGCATGCCAGGTGTGGGGTCCTCTAGAGCTAGAGTTACAAGTGGTTGTGATCTGCCCAATATGGGTGCTGGGAACCGAGAGGTCCTCTGGAAGAGCAGTGTGCACTTTTAACCACTGAGTCATCTCTCTAGCCCCATATTTAGGTAATCAAGTCTATCAATTTCTTCACTTATGGTATCTAGATTATATCACACTTAAAAAGGATTAGGCCACGGCTTAATTACAGTGTTGAATTAAATTTTAATCTCAGCCTAACCTCTCAAGGAATAGATCCATAAAAAGTCATCTGTTCAATAGCTCTACTTAGATACCTACTTAGGTATCTAATACAGAACCCCGATTTATCTCCTTAAACTCTTCTCTCTAGTATCTGTAGTACAAATCCCTTGGAATGAGAATACTGAGTTAAAAGTGTGTGCAAACTGTAACTGACAGATATTGCCAAATTTCCTTTCAAAAAGGTTGCACTGATTTAGTCATACTAGCAATGTACCTCTTTCCCCAGAGTCCTGCCAAAAGGATATACAATTACATTTAAGGATGGTTATTTGATAAATGAAAAATGGTACTTTGGCCAGACATGGTAGTACATGCCTATAATCATAGTATTTGCAAAGCAGAAAAAAAGTACTTCGGTATAGTTTTGTGTTTCAGTTATTGTGAACAAACTTGAATAGACCAGATATTTAAGGGCAATTTGAATTTATTTTTTGTGTACTGCCTATTTTTTTCCATTAGTTCTCTGGTATGGGTCATTGGCGCTCATGATGCATTAAGCATAGTGATCGGTTGTCTGTGATGTGAACTGCAAATATTTTCCCTTAGTCTGTCTTTGACTTTTGTCTTAGTATTGCAGGAAAAAAATTTATGTCGTGAAATCTATTTACTTTATCTTCTAGTCTTTCTATATTAGTCACTAAGAAATGCTTTTTCACTTCAAGGTCATAAAGGAATTGCTCTACGTTATTTTCTAATGTTGCCATAGTTTCATTTGTATGCTTAATTCTTTGATTCATTTGAGGTTATACTAGAGGAGAGAGGGGTGATATAAAGTATAAAGCAGACTATATCTTTGCTTTGCTTAGAACTTTTTGTGGTTTCTATTGTTCTTAGTTTTGTATATCAAACTTTGGCGGTTTGGTTTTTATAAGAAAATTTATTTATTTTATTGAATTTATGCGATTTTCAACAATGTAACTTGATGGTATTTAGATCTCCTCCTCTATTTTTCTATACCTCCCTTATTGCCCCTCACCCAATTTAATGCACTCTTTTATTTATTGTTTTTGGTCTATTGGAGACAGGGTCTCAGTATAGCCCCAGCTGGCTTGGAACGCACTATGTAGACCAGGCTGGCCTTGAACTCACAGAGATCCACCTGCCTCTGCCTCCTGAGTGCTGGGACTAAAGGTGTGCGCCACCACACCTGGCTATGCACTCTATTTTATATACATATACATACATATACATATATATATGATAAAATCTATACAGTCTACTTTATGCCTCCAAATGTTCTTCAGTGTGGGTCTATCCACTGGAGCCTGGTTAACCTACCAATAGTCCTATCCTTGAAAGAGGCTGTCTCTGCCCCTCCCAGCATCTATCTGTTGCCACAACTTCCTTAGGTAGGGTTGGAGATTCTAACCTACTTCCTCATGTTTATGCTGGGATTTTTTTTTCTGGTTTGAACTTGTATGGGACTTGTGCATGCTGTTACCATTGCTATGAATTTATATAGGTAGCTGATCAGCTATCTGGGAAAACTCTGTTTCCTTGTGGTCATCTACCAACCTCTGGCTCTTACAATCTTTCCACCCCTTCTTCCACAATGATCCCTGAGCCTTAGGGGGTAGAAATTTGACACAGGTGTCCTCTTCAGGGATAAGCACTCTGCTTCTCTGCACATTGGCAATGCCAGGAATGCACTCCCTCACTAGAAGATGTTGACCAGGACTCTCAATATTGACAATTGCCCCTGCTCTTGGTTATCCACCAGAACTGGACGGTAAAAGCCTATTGCTGAAGACACTACATACATGAGTTATAGAACAAACAAAGAGAAATCAAGCTAGTGCTGACTTCAGAGCCTCAACTCCACTAGCTAGCTGGAAGATGCTATGCATGCTACCAGAAAGAACACATAATCATCAACTTTACCCAGCTGTGAATCCTGCAAATTACAATAACAACCAGCCTTGCAAGATATGCCCACTGGTGCAATAGTGGGTTTTAGTCTTTTGAGATCTTCTAAGCTGGTCTCAAAGTCCTTATGTAGCTAAAGATGATCTTAAACTCATCCTACTGTCTCCACTTCCCAAATGCTGGGATTACAGGTATGGGCTACCATATCTGGCTTGTAGCTCAAAATTTTCACATGATCTATCAACTCCAGTATGAGCTGGTCCTTTTCTTTCCATGAAATCATTATATAGTATCTTCCCTCTAGCTCTCTGCATCTCACTTGAGTTTTTGTTCTTCAGTTATGTCTACTACTGTCTCAGGATTTTTTTTGTCTGTTTCAGAGCCAAAGTCAAATATTTCTGCATACTCTAAAATCACCTAAGGTGCTTTTCTGTAGCACTTATTAGTTATAATTAATTATCTGTGTAATTATATACTATGATATAGCTATCTAGGTCATGAACTCTATGAGTACAGGCTCTGGGTTTCTTGTTCCCTACTACAGGCAATGTGCCCAAGTACAATGGATGAAACAGTAGCTTTACAAATATTTTTTAAAATAAAATGAGTGAAAAATAGTGAGCTTAATGAAAATTCTTTTGGTACCATCTAAATTTATTTTTTTTCTATTAGTTTACTGAATAGCTTGGTGTATAATTTATTCTGTTGAATAATCCATATAGTCATGAGGGAATGCCTTTGAAGTCACTCTGCTGATGCACAGATCCTCTCATACATTCATAAGCTGTATTGACTTATAAACTAGCCCTTCATGATAGGATTAGGGAGAAAAAACTTTTGTTAGTAGAATACAAAATGGGCCTTTAAAAATTACAAAAGGGCCTAGAAGTCATAGCAACTTATTTCTTTGAAATTATGAGTTAGACCAGAATACCAGGTGTTAGCAGAACATAAACCCTTGTCACTCTTTTACTCTTTTTAAATTAAAAAGGTTTATCATTATTGTGTGTGTGTGTGTGTGTGTGTGTGTGTGTGTGTGTGTTGTGTATGGAGGTCAGAGGACAACCTTCAGGAGTTAGTTTCTCTCCTTCCACCATGTGTTCTGAAGATCAAACTAAGGTTTACCTGTTAAGCTATCTCATTTGCTTCCAGATTTCTCTTTTGACAAATACGTTATGTATATATTGAAACCACTTAGTATAATTCACCTCTTTGTGTGTACGTGTGTGCACATGTGTATGAGTGTACTTGCCCATGCATATGTATATGTAGAGGGGAGAAAGGAATGTCTCTTCCTCTATCATTCTTCACCTTACTTTTTTTGAGACCGTCTCTCACTATTTATGGTAAACTGGCAGGTCAACAAGCCTCAGAGATCCTCCTGTCTTTGAGCCCCCAATGCTCGTGTTACATATGCCATCGCCATACCAGGCTTTTATGTGGGTTGTGGGGATGTGAACTTGGGTCTTTGTGCTTGCACGAAGTAACTGCACATTGGGTAACTGTGCAAGCAATTTACCCAGTGAGCTGTCTCCCTAGCCCACAACTCACCTCTTGGAAGTTATGCTGAGTGAACTTGTCAGCTATCCTTAGCAACTCACGGCAAGAATGTGTGTCAGCAAAAGCCCGAATGCCCAGACAGTTAGAAGGATCTAATTGTCTTTTTAAGAATTCACAGCAGGCTTCCTGTATTTCTGCCAGCTGGAGGAGGCAAGCAGCTGGCAAAAGGGTCTGAACATTGCCTTCTTCCACAGTTATCTGGGAGGTATATGCGAAGTCAATCAGTAGTTCCATAGCCCTCTCATCTATGTCTCGGATCACTACTTCT
Organism: Nannospalax galili; assembly: GCF_000622305.1. Taxonomy (NCBI): domain Eukaryota; kingdom Metazoa; phylum Chordata; class Mammalia; order Rodentia; family Spalacidae; genus Nannospalax; species Nannospalax galili. Next base: position 30,311 of record NW_008360330.1, on the reverse strand, counting down.
GTCTGGCGGCTCTCTGCCAATTCTCCTGTAAACATTGCTCGGAAGTAGGGACTACAGGCTGACAAAATGACTCGATGGGCATATATCTTCTTAGCACCCACAACTAGCACCACATCACATAGCTCCCGGTGCTTTCTCAAAAGGTTAATCACTTCCAAGGTTTGCCGAGGGTGCTTATCTGAGATATACGGCATTCGGGCAGGTTGGGGAACCCCTTCTGGAAGTTTGTTGGGGTCTCCAAGGGTGCAGCGGCTTGTTACATCCATTCCAGTCTCTCCTGGTCGAATGTTGGTACACCTAAAGAGGGATGGAGAGAGATGGCAATATTAGACATTCTCTTCTTGCTCCAAAGAGTCTGTAAGAGGTAAGAAAACTTGAAATTACCAAAAGAAAGAACTCCTTTTCTAAGAATTCTAAAACTTCCTCACAGGATGAATGCTATTAATTCCAAGTGAGACCACTTTTATTACGTAATTTCACAAGAAAGGATAGATTTTTTTCTAGAGTATCAGACTGACTTTGGCCACATCTCTTATAACATTAATAAAATTTATGAAAAAATGACAGGGGGAAGGGATATGTGTGTGTAGGGGGGAACAGAGGGGGAGAATCATACATTTTTTTCATATAATAATGTATGAAAATGCCATAAGGAAACGTTACTTTGAATTTAAAGATTGATGAAAATTTTTTAAATGATTTGCTCTGCAAAAACCAAACAAACACTTTCCCATTCCCCAAAAGACAAACTAAAAACCTATGAAATTCTCCTTTTTTGGAGACAGGGTCTCACTAAGCAGCTCTGGCTGACCTGGAACTTGTTATCTAGACCAGGCTGGCCTCCAACTCAAAGAGATCCCTCTACTTCTAGAGTGCTGAGATTAAAGGCATGTGTCTGGCCTTAAAGTTTAATTCTTAAAATTTTTTATGTCATGGAGTTAGAGAAGAACTTGTGGGAGTTGGTTTTCTCTTTCTACCATGTGGATTCTGGGGATCAAACTCAGATTGTCCAGCTTGGTTGGTGGAAGTGCCTTTACCTGCCGATCCTGCTTACCCTAAATTTTAATCCTATTTTTTTTTTTTTTTGGTCTTTTTGAGACAGGGTCTCACTGTAGCCCCTGGAACTCACTATGTAGACCAGGCTGGTCTTGAACTCACAGAGACCTGCCTGCCTCTACCTCCTGAGTGCTGGGATTCAAGGTGTGCACCACCACACCTGGCTTAAATTTTAATTCTTAAACTTGGTTTAATTCAAATCTTGATATTTACTACTTTCCCAAAATAGCTGATGTTTATTTCTCTTCTTCATAGGGTGCCAGTTTAAATATTTCTAAAGTTACAGACCAGCACAAAATCTATAACACAGAGTTTATACTATATGAAAAGTTCAAGAGGAAAACAAGCCAGGCTCTGCCCACAAAAAATTAAACTTACATCTAATACTATATTTCTTTGATTCTATAATACATGCTTTCCATAGTTTCATATTTAATAAAACTAGAACTCATAAAGTTCTTACAGCAAGGATGCTGTGATCAGTTCTACTATTCTACAGAGAACTTTTAGTCACATTTCTTGAAACAGATACCTGAATTTTAAAAGAAAGGTCAATGTGTCAGATTCTATCAGAAAATGATAGCTTTTTGGAATTTGAAGGCTTTAACTTTCAAGGGAACATATTTTACTTCAAATGACATTGAATTTATCTTAAAAAGTCTTACCAGACTGTCATGGTGATACATACCTAAAATCCCAGTACTCAGAAGTTAAAGGATTGCTACAAGTTCAAGGCCAATCTAGGCTACAAAGGGAGTATACTGAGGCTACTCAAGGCTGTATAGCAAGACCTCAGCTCAAAAAGTTTTATTTAATCTAATTGGGTATGTGTCAGTTATGTCTCTGAAATATAAAACTTCTAAAATGTCAATATATATCTCCCTCGACACACACCCCAAATCACAAGCACAGGTTATATAAAGAATAGTATGTCACCAGGATACTACAAATAACTGGCGAGAGCCAAACACAGTTCAGAGGATTCTTGAATCTTTAAACGAAAGCTTAAACTCAAAATTTGATTATAATAATGAAAAAAATTGAATGAATCAATATGTGCTGTGTTTTCAGTTAGTAAGAAAAATTTTGAGTAATTTTAGTATAGTATTTACACATAAATTTTTTTTTTTTTTTTTTTTTTGTCTTTCTGAGACAGGGTCTCCTTGTAGCTGAGCCGGCCTGGAACCATGTAGACTAGGTTGGCCTGGAGCTCACAGAGATCTGCCTGCCTCTGCCTTGGGAGTGCTGGGATTAAAGGTGTGCACCACCACGCTAGGCAGTAGTTACATTTCTAAAAAGTTATTAAATCAACCATGCCTTATGAATAGGGACAGTTGGTAAGTATGAAACTATTATAGTTTGTCAAAAGGGAAGGAATCAAGTGAAGTATTTGAGAAACCAGTCACAGAGAGATGTGGACATTGTGGAAGTATTGAAATTTCTTTCCCTAAAGAAATCTGGACTGAGAAACTCTTGCTATCATGTTTTACTGAATCTAAGATATCTTTTCTTTTCCTCATTCAAGTCTAGTAGTTTTGAGACTTGTGTACTATGGTTATTGTTATATTTTTGATATTCATTTTAAATTTTTATTTATTTTTATTTTATATATATGAGTGTTAGGTCTGCAGGTGTATGTAAGTGCACCCATGTCCTGCAGTGCCCAAGGAGGCCAGAAGAGGGTGCCAGATCCCCTGAAACTGAAGTTAGCCCATAGGGACTGTTGTTAGCCATCATGTGGGTGCTGGGGATTGAACCACGGTCTCTGCAAAGAGCAGCCAGTGCTCTTAACTGCTGAGCCATCTTGCCAGTCCCTTGATATTTATTTAAAATATTTTTAGCTATAGTTAACCAAGGCAGGAGACGGGACCTGGGAAGAAATTTTACTACTGATAATTACTAGATAGGTTACTTATCACTTTAATTTCTTTTTGTTTGTTTTGAAACTGGGTCTATGTATCCCAGACTAGCCTGGAACTCACTCTGTATCCCACACTGGCCTGAATTTGTGATGTAGTTCAAGCTGGCCTTGGACTCATGGTAGTCCTTCTGCCTCAGCCTCCTAAGTGTAGGGATCAGAGGCCTGGCTTCTAGGTTCTTTAACTCTAAAATAGGTATCTTCTGTGCAAAGATTAAGTAAGATATTGCATATAAAAGATTTCCATTCAGTGTTTGCTATGTATTAGCTGTTTTAATTGCAGATATTATTGTAATAAAACTATCTACAGTTCTTGAGGACTTGGGTTCTGTTCCCAGCATCCACATTGCAGCTAACAACTGTCTGTACTCCAGTTCCAAGGAATCTGACGCCTTCTTCTGGCCTTCATGGGTATTGTACACATGGGTGCACTTGCATACATGCAGGCAACACACACACACACACACACACACACACACACAATTAAACTTCACTTGGGCTGCTAAGCCAGGATTGCTGTGGGTATGAAGCCAGCCTGATACTTGGGAGGCAGAGGCAGGAGGATCTCTGTGAGATCAAGGCTAGCCTGGTCTACATAATGAGTTCCAGGCCAGCTGGGGCTACAGGGAGACCTTGTCTCAAAAAAACAAAAACAAACAAGGGCTGGTAGAATAACTCAACAGCTAAGGAGCTTGCTGTCAAGTCTAGTAACTTGAGTTCAATCCCCAGAACATACATGGTGGAAGGAAAGAATCAACTAATCAACTCCTGCAAGCTATCTTCCTCACTGGTGGTGTGAAATGCACATGTATGTGTACACACACACACACACACACACACACACACACACACACACCTTAATATGGTTAGTATTTAAGCAAATTCTCAATAATTCTACAAGTCTATGTTGACAATTATTTTTGTTTAGAAACCCTTTCTTTAAGGGCTAAGAATGTAGCTCAGTAGTAGATTTACCTAGCATGTGCAAAGTCCTGGGTTCAACCCCAGAACTGCAAAAAAAAAGAAAAGCTGGGGATCATGAGCTGGCCTATAATCCTAGCACTTGTGATGCATGCGAGGGCAACAGAATCAGGAGTTCAAGGTCATACTTTGAGGTCAGCCTGGGTTACATGAAACCCTGTCTCAAAAAATATCAACCAATCCCCCCCCAAAAAAAAACCCAGATGAAAAAAAAAGTTATTTTTAAGAGATTCATTTTTATTTTATGTGTGTACTTGTGTGCCTGAGTGTATGCATGTTGCATCATGCATATGTAGGTGCCTGCAGAGGCCATAATAGTGTCAGCTTCCCTGGAACTGGAGTTACAGTCAGTTGTGAGTTGCCCAATGTGGATGCTGGAAACTGAATTTGGATCCTCTGCAAGAATAGCAAGTGTTCTTAACCACTGAGCCATCTCTCCAACCCCTCAGGCCCCATTAAAAAAAAAATAGTAAAGATTGTCAGCAAAATGTTTATTGAGAAGGACTCTCAAAAGCCTCTAGACCAACATTTTGTTAGATTACTTTAGGTCTAGGAATACCACATATAACAAGCCTTATTTAAAAGTACCACATGTGTCAAATTGCTCTGCCAAATCAGTTTGGATCAGCCACGTTTTACTATAATTACAGAAGAAATGTTAAGTCCACAGACATTCTTTAATTTATATAGTCTTCTAAAGGTTTAATTTTATATCAGCTGTTTGGCAGTTTGGATATTACTATAATAGAAGTGTTATAAATAGGACTAGACTTAGTTGTAAAATGCAAAGTGCCTCACTAGAAGCTTAAAAAAATGAAACAAAGGACAAGAAAATAATTGCCTACATTCTGTTTAGTCAAGTATGTTTCAGGTACAAGAGGAGAGAAGGGCAAGAATACCTCTTTTTAAAAACTATTATGTTTGTTGCTGTTAGTTTTGGTTTTAAAATAAACATTTTAGGGTGAGGTAATAGCTGGAGCTTTGGAAATGTATTTGTATACATATACCACTGGATAGTTCCTGTGTTGTTAAGTGTGTGTGGCCCAAGCTGTGTTAAAGGACATGTTCTAGAAGCTACAATAATTACTTTTGAAATCTGAAAAAAAGCCGGGCCTGGTGGTGCAAGCCTGTAGTCAAACACTTGGGAGGCAGAGGCAGGGGGATCTCTGTGAGTTCAAGGCCAGCCTGGTCTACATAGTGAGTTCCAGGACAGCTGGGGCTACAGGGAGACCCTGCTTCAAA
>NW_008360330.1:18839-24906 GCF_000622305.1 Nannospalax galili | reverse complement strand
AAAACATCACAAATTAAAAAAAACAAACCAAAAAACCAAAAACAAAAAACAAAAAAAACACAAAAAACTGAAAAAAACAAAACCCCTAAACCTCAATGGAGTGGGAGAGGGAAGCCTATAAATCACTTAAATTTGATGAGCATTGCATTATAAAATGTTAGATACACTATGTGTAGATACAACTTTTACAGTTGATATTCTCTAAGTTTTTAAATATGAACACCATCCTTCCTTGTTCAACACGATGTTACCCAGCTTGAAGAATGGAAGTCTAGATCTGGAACATATGTGTCACAGGATCACTTACAATGATGTCTCCCTTTATGGATAAGAAGCCACTTTGATTAGGGACTTGCTCAGAAGCCTTAAGCTTTCAGAACAGGTTCTGCTGCTGTGGGACAAACCACAGCTCCCTTCTAAGGTAATAAATATTTAGTAACTGTGATTCATGTGAGTGCTGGGACAGAGGGCAGAGTTTATAGGATAATTTTGCAATAAGACTTTATTTTGCTTCATGATTACCCAGGTTTCTGTACAACTCTTTAAAAACCAAGGAAAATGTACCAAACACGTATTATTTTGATTCAGTCATCATGAAGATTTTCACCAGTGAAGTGCCAGAAGTCAAATAACTTGGAAAAAAGAGGATGAATTTCAGATTTAGAAATAAGCATAACAACTTAAATCCTCCCTTTCCTAGCTAAAAGTAAACGAAATGTGTATTTTTCAAATTGTTTTATTTATTAGTCTCTCTCCTCCTCTCCTCTCCTCTCTTTTCCTCTCCCCTCCCCTCCCCTCCCCCCCTCCCCCACTCCCCCTGCAGAATTCAGGGGATAAAAGTAGGTTCTTTCCTTCCACTGTGAGTTCTGAGGATTGAATGTGGGTCCTCAGGCTTAAGCATCAAATGCCTTTACTTGCTGAGCCATCTTGCCAATCTGAAAATTTCAATATTATCTTTTAATTTCTAAAATACAGTTAAGAGTTTACTACCTTTATTATTTTATTTTATGTGTATGAGTGTTTTGTAAGAGCACCATGTGTACAATAATGGAGGCCAGAAGAGGACATCAAATCCTCTGGAACTGGGATTATGGATGATCCCCTGGAAGAACAGCCAGTGCTCTTAACCACTGAGCCATCTCCCCAGCTCCCAGGCTGTTGGTGTACTACCTTTAAAGAGTGATTTCAGTTAATATACAGGAAGCAAGTTACATCTTTTGAGCTTATTTTATTCTGGAAATTTAGGTGATAGCTTGGTAGGTAAACCAGTAGCTTAAATAATTGGCACATAAACAAAACTAAGAAATTTGGATTTTTACAACCATTAAATCATATAAACACACAGAAAAAGAGAATCTATATCTATCAGTTAAATGGCAATTATTCTTCTAATAAATATTTACTCATTGCTTATAATGTATAAATCTTTTGCTCTGGAATGTAGAAAATTTAAATGTATATAAAGAAGTAGCTGGGGAGCAGGGTGTGGTGGTGCTTGCCTTTAATCCCAGCACTTGAGAGACAGAGGCAGGCGATCTCTTGAGTTCAAGGCCAGCTTGGTCTACATAATGAGTTCCAGAGAGACCCTGTCTCAAAAAGACAAAAAAAAAAAAAAGTAACTGGGGAACTTAATTAGGCAAAAATACATAATACATGAGTAACCAGAAAGAGGGTAAATAAGCTGGGCTTGGTGGCTCATGCCTGTGATTACAGCACTTAGAAGCCTGAGGTAGCAACACTGTGAGTTTAAGGCCAACTTGGGTGATATTGTACACCCCCATTAAAAAAAAAAAGCAAACAGGTGGGTTGCCCTGTATGAGTTGTTGGCCTGAGGGACCCTAGAGGTCCCCAAAACAATAAAGGCCATTGCCAATGATGTTGTACATTGGAAGTGGACAGAAAAACCCTATTGCTGAAGACACTGCATAATGTGAGTGTGGGAAAGGGAGAAATCAAGGTTGGACTAAGCTGGAAACTCCCTGCCACTGGATGGGTGGCTTTCATGGTGCCAAAGGCAATATGCAGATGACTTGGGGAGAATAGTCTCCTATAATTCTCCTCAATGATGGACCCGTGTGTTGCACTATCAACATACCAAACAATATGTTCCTGCTGATGCAATAGTGGAGTGTCTAGTGTATGTACAACCAGCAAATTTTTGATTGGATATAATGCCCGCTCCTAGGGGTGGAACACACATCTGGTACTGTAGACTCAGCCAACACCCTTGGCAGGGGAGAATACAGGCCCCAGTGGGAAGTCACTGCAATTGCTTTGTTAGATGGAAATGATGCACCTGCTTAAGTACCATCCAAGCACTTGTGTTTACATGCATAGGTTATTATAGCAGTCATGGTTTAGATGTTCTTGCTATTTGTGTTTTGATAGTAGATAAAATCCTACTGAAAGTGGACAACAGCCCATGGAAAACAGATGATGCAGAGACCCGAAGTTCAGTGTCTTGCCACAATGGGAGGAAGATTACTCACACCTACCACCCCCTCCAAGGCTCAGGGACTTTTGAGGAAGAGGTTGGCAGAAAGAATGTAAGAGCCAGAGGAAGAAGTTAAATGTTAACTGGAAATGTCCTCTGACCACTATGCCAGCAACCTATTGTCACATCTCCTTCCCAAGCTCATCAAGGAGTTGCGGGAGGAGTCAGTTACCCCTCCCACCCAATCAATCGACTTTAGCTGCATGGGGGGAGGGGCATTTTATATATATATGTGAGAACAACGGGCACCTCTCTCACCATTTTGTGGTGCTGTTGGGAGGTCATAGGATTTGTATCTGAGTGTGGACTTTATGGCACAGCCATAAATGTGGGTCACCCACTCTTCTGTAAATAAACCCCTATCCTATGCTGTTAAAAAATAAAAATAAATAACATGTTTTAAAAAGCCAACCAAAAACCCCAAAGAAAACCCAACAAGCAAACAACAAAACAAAAACAAACAAAACCCCAAACAAAAAGGAAAGGAAGAGGGGAAGGAAAGAATGAACCTAAATAAAAAAATGTGGCTCAGACAACAGAATTTTTGCATAATGAAATCTCCCTCCCTCCATTTCTTTCTTTGATGCTGGAGAATTAAGGCAAGTGCTTTACTATGAGCTATATCCACAGCAGACAAAGCAACTTCTGGAGGTGATACATACATGTGATGTCTTGATTGTGCTGTAGGTTAACACAGGCATGATGGTAAATACTGCCAACTTGATAAACTCTAGGATCACCTAGGAGACACTCTTCCAGGCCCACCAGTGAGGGATTATTTAGATTAGGTAAGATGAGGTGGGAAGACTTCTATGGGTACAGGGGTAAGTCCTGAACTGAATTAAAAGGAGAAAGCAAGTTGAGCACTATGGATTCTTCCTAACTCTGGGTACAATGTGACCAGCTGCCTCAAGCTCCTCCTGCCATGACCTCCCCATGATAGAGTGTACCCTCAAATGTGAACCAAAATAAACCCTTAAGTTGTTTTTGTCAGGTAATTTTTGCATCAACAAGGAAAGGAACTAATACAATAGGTATATTCATATGTCCAAACCATCAACATGTACACATTAAGTATGTGCAATTCTTTTTTTTATGAGCATTAAAAAAATTTATTATTTTTATTTTATGTGTATGTGTGTATTGCTTGCATGTAGGTAAGTGCAGCCATGTTGTGCAATACCTGCGGAGGTCAAGAAGAGGCTGTTGGATCTCCTGGGACTGGAGTTATGGACAGTTGTTAGCTGCCATGTGGGTGCTGGGATTTGAACCCAGGTCTTCTGTAAGAACAACCAGTGTTCTTAACCACTGAGCCATCTCTCCAGCCCCTAAGTATGTGCAATTCTTTATATTAATTGTATCTCAGTAAAGCTTAAAAATGTGGTTTACAAAGGCAAAATACGTGAAGTATTTGTTTCATATCATTCAGAGAGATCCTGGATCTGACAGCTATAAATAATTAGGAATTATGTTTTGTTGAGTACCATCACACTGAGTTTCCCCAGAGGTCCAGTGACTTAACATATCCATATTTTAGATCACTGTATTCTTTCCTGGCACTATATTCATTAAGAAGTTCTCTGTTGAATAATTCTTCCAAAGGTATCATGCTACTTGAAAAGGGGGACAGGAGAGCTGAAGAGGTGGCTCAGGTTAAGAAAGTGTACTGTTTCTTCAGAGGACTTGAGTTTGGTTCCCAGCACTCACATTGGGTGTCTCATAACTGTAATTCCAGCTCCAGGGAATCAACACCTCTGACACCCATGCACATGTTCATATACACACAGACACACAAATAATTTTTTTTTTAAAAAGGGGGGGGATAGGTAATTCAAGCATTCTGATCACTGGGTCAGCTCCATTTAAATCTTTTTCAGACACCAATTACCTGTGAATATATTGAGATAGTCTAATATCTGGTTTAAAAAGATAGTAGCCCTAACCCACAAAGCTATATCACTGGTAAGAATTATAGTTTAATAAAAAATATGTGTGTTGAAAGAGTCCCCTGGGAAGGAGAGGAGACTAACAGGATGCTGTGGGAAGAAGAGACTGCATATACATGACCAAGACATAAAGTTGAAAACAAAGAACATTGTCTGGCTGGGCATGGTAGCACATGCCAGTACTCAGGAGGCAGAGGCAGGCGGATCTCAGTGAGTTCAAAATCAGTCTGGTCTACATAGAGTTCCAGGCCAGCTAGGGCTACAGGTAGACCCTGTCTCAAAAAAAAAAAGAACATGGTTCTATCTTTCTCCAATAGCAACTCATTTTTCCAAATTATGTAACTTGAAATTCAATCTTAATATGCTTGGTTGGCCTCTGTCCACAGGTGAGTCTATACACTAGAGTACAAATTGTTCATAATTTCTGATATCTAGTAGAAACAACACTGTTTATACTTGACAATTTAAAACCTGAAATTTAAAACTTGAACAGTTAGGGGCTGGAGAGATGGCTCAGCGGTTAAGAGCACCGACTGCTCTTGCAGAGGATCCGGGATCAATTCCCAGCACCCACATGGCGGCTATGAACCATCCTTAACTCCAGTTCCAGGGGAATCCAAAGCCCTCTTCTGATCTCTGAGGCATTGTATGACATGGGTGCAGGCAATACACTCATACTCATAAAATAAAAATAATAAATATTTTAAACACTTGAACAGTTAAAGGCTAATTTTACCATGCACATAAACAATCAAAGCTTTTTAATAGTGCCTGTCTTGCATGTAGTAGATGCTGAAAGAATAAACCACATGCCTAATATTGGTACAAATCAAGCTTCTGAAAAAAAAAATCACCAATAAAGAAAGAAGACCAGTTAAAAAGTTTCTGTAGTACTGACATTAAATATTGAAACTAAAGTGGTATTGTTGCACCTTTAATTATGTAAAATTAAGATTAAATAAGAGTACTGTTGAAGTTAGATTAAATAATTTTTTTACTTCATCTAGACACAGTGCAGACAAGCTAATTTGTACATATCTACTTTTCTCTTTAAAAAGTGTAGCACTGCCAGGCGTGGTGGTGCATGCCTTTAATCCCAGCACTTGGGAGACAGAGGCAGGTGGATCTCTGTGATCCAGAGATGCCAGCCTGGTCTACATAGTGAGTTCCAGGGAGACCCTGTCTCAAAAAGACAAAAAAAAAAAAAAAAGTATAGCATTAAGTGAGATGTGTTGGGGCATGCCTGTAATCCCAGCACTTGGGAGGCAGAGGCACAAGGATGGTAAGTTCCAGGGTAGTCTGGGTTATATGCCACATCCCTATCAACAAAACAAAACAAAATAAAGCAAAATAAAATGAAACCATCCCCAAATGAAGTATATCAGAGCAAAACACATACACATATTAACACATAAAGCCCGTGTTCCAATCCTGCATTACTATATATTCTGACTTTTTCTATAGTTTTATCAACTGTCTAGTTTTCAAATTTAGAAAGAAATTCCATTTTTTATCTTTTGAGACAGGGCTTTGCTAGTTTCCCAGGCTGGTCTCCAACTTGTGATCCTCTTACCTCAGCTTCCTAGTGCTGAGATCAAAAGCATGTACCACCATACCTGGCTGAAAG
>NW_008360330.1:17661-18298 GCF_000622305.1 Nannospalax galili | reverse complement strand
ACACATCTCTTTCACAAGTGGCTGCAAGTTTCTAGGTTCACAGTTGAATTAATACAGTTATACAATATTGAACTCAGTAAAAGCCCTGTAAGACATAAAATTGAATGAGTTTTTAGCCTTTAAAAAAGATTTCCATTTTATTTTAGAATATATTATTCCTTGCAGAAAGACTCATTGTTTTTGCTAACACTGAGATGTTGGTGCATGCATCTCTAATCTGTATGTATCTGTTTATTACTACTCATAATCGGTTGCACTTGGATCCTTGGCGCGTGTGTATGTCTATAAAATCATTGGGTAGATTTCAATGGTACTGTTTATCACCTCTACTAATAAGCATGACGTAAATTTCCATGCTTCCTCCTCAAATATAACACATTTTTAGAAATTTGTTGATTTTGTGTGTGTGTGTGTGTGTGTGTGTGTGTGTATCACATAGAATATCCCAAACCATCTTATTCAACTATACACCCACTTCTCAGATGGCACCCTCCCATAGCCTCCCTCCCCCCACTAGAGCCCTTACACTCTGATATCCTACTGTCTGCTGTGTTGTCGACACCCCCAGCCATTCCCCACTACTTGCCCTTCTGGTGAATCTAGTCAGCCTATCTAGAGGTCTTTGTTTTAGGAGGGT
>NW_008360330.1:16274-17540 GCF_000622305.1 Nannospalax galili | reverse complement strand
CCAACAACTCAAAAGAAGGTATCTCCTATCTGGCATTGTTGCTTGTTAAGTAGCCTTTAGCTATGCATATGGACTCTTAAGAAATTATATTGGGCATATAATCTTTAATCTTTGGTTATACTTTCCTTTTGGGTGTTTAAGGCCATACGGTTGGCCCAGATAAACCAATTTATTTTTACTCTTAAGGTCGTTTAAGGATCTGTTCCTCAGGGGTCATATGGGTTTGGGAGGAGCCCCTGGCTCTTTCACATTACCAGTTCCATCTATGTGAAGATAAATCAAAGGTCCTGCTCGACCATGGTTGGCTTTGCTTGGAAGAATGAAGGAAATGATTCTACTGTGTTGACCGTCCTTTTTATAGACTGGACACTGGTTCAAGTCCATCTGCTGGGGTCTCCATGGCCTCCCTGAGCAAGAGGACAGGTGACTCATCACTGTTATAGGACATTTTGAGAGATGCTCCATAGTCCCATGAAATTTAGTTGACCTAGGAGGGCAAGAAACAAAAACTGTCCCTTTAAGTCCCTCTGACCAGATTAGTATAGGCCCCAAAGTCTGGCTATTAAACACCCAAGAAGGTTAGTTACACCAATCTGGTACTTTAAATTATCATGTGTTATGCAGAAAAAGCTTGGACAAAACCCATTTTTAGATAAACTTTTACTAGACATCCTTAAACTAGTTGACTAAACTATGAAGGTTGTAGGAGTAATATGGTTCTCTCTGGTTTTCAAAACTAGCTAGGCATTATTTATCTCTCGCATTGTCTCAGCCCTCCATCATGGTTTTCCCACTTATGGTGCCCCATTTTCCCCCTTTCTCCCTTAATAATACCCTTCTCCTATGGTCCTACCTCTCTTGAGCTCCTTTCCCTTTACCTCCTAGGTTCCTTGTATGTGGGAAGCGAGCACAGCCGAGCCAGCCAAAGATGGAGCCCTGGCTGGCTGCCAAACTTCATGCTGTTTACTTCAACTCTTGGCTGATTGCCAAGGCTCGTGAATCCCGCTTGTTTACACCAACTCTGAAGTATGGTGAGCCCCAAAACAGGTGCTGCCACCCTGATGATCTTGCTACGTGCCTATGGGCTACACTCTGCCTGGCCGCTGCACGTGTGTGAGCCCTGATTGGTACCGGCTGGGGGGAGGGCTGTTGGAAATGCTATATAAAGAACTGAGGTGTGTAATAGAAGGACCTACGAACAGCATCATAGTGAGAGAGAATGAAGTGAGAGATCTAATAGAATAGAACAGAACAGAAGAAGCATCA
>NW_008360330.1:6853-15171 GCF_000622305.1 Nannospalax galili | reverse complement strand
TAGCCTGTGTCTTTTAACAGAGGAGTTGAGACAATTGATATTTAGTGTTATTACTGAAAGATGTATATTGGATACTGCTATTTTAATTTCTTTGTGTTTATGGCCCTATTTTGTGTTTCTATTACTATGCTTTTTTGTTGTTTTCTTTATTTAGCCTTTTGGGTGTACTCATTCCTTTCTTCTGTCTTCTGTGTTGCTTCGAGTATTCTCTGTAGGGCTGGTTTGGTGGACATATATTCTTTCAGCCTATTCAAATCATGAAACATTTTCCCTTCCCTTTTGACCACAGTAGATAGTTTTGCTAAATAAAGTATTCATGCTTGGCATCCATGGTCATTTAGGACTGGGTATACTTTGGTTTAGGCTCTTCTGACTTTCATAGTTTTGCATTAAGAAGTCAGCTGTAATTCTGATGGGTTTTCCTTTATATGAAACCTGTTGTTTTTCTCTAGCAGCTTTGAGTACCTGCTCTTTGTTCTATACATTTAATGTTTTTACTGTGCTATGCCAAGGGGAATTTATGTTCTGATAATGTCTTATTGTTGTTCTATGTTGTGGGAAGCGAGCACGGCCGAGCCAGCCAAAGATGGCGCCCTGGCTGGCTGCCAAACCTCGTGCTGTTTACTTCAACTCTTGGCTGATTGCCAAGGCTCGTGAATCCCGCTTGTTTACCCCAACTCTGAAGTATGGTGAGCCCCAAAACAGGTGCTGCCATCCTGATGATCTTGCTACGTGGCTAATGAGCTGCACTCTGCCTGCCCGCTGCACGTGTGTGTGCCCTGATTGGTCCTGGCCTGGGGGAGGGCTGTTGGAAACGCTATATGAACAGCTGAGGTGTGAGATAAGGGAGAATGTAGTGAGAGAGAATGAAGTGAGAGAGAATGAAGTGAGAGATATAGGAGAACAGAACGAGCAGCATCATAGCTTGAACCTCACCTTGGTGTCTGTGTCGTCTTTCCTGGACTCTGCTGGACAGAGTCCCGGCTCGCGACACTTGTATACCCTTCCCTACTCCCTCCCTTAAACTAACCCAATTTTTGTCTATATCTCCCTTATTAAGGCCTGTTTCCTACTGTTCTTCTCTTTCAGGTTCTTTCTTTTCCTTTACCTCCCTGTTTCCTTTCCATTATCCTGGAGAGGATGTGGGGAAAGGGGACCGCTCATCCACTGCTGGTGGGGCTGCAAACTTGTTCAACCCCTATGGAAAGCAGTGTGGAGAACTCTTTAAAAATCTACAAATGAACCTACCATTTGACCCAGTTATACCACTCCTTGACATATACCCAAAGAACTCATCCTATTGCAGAGACACTTGTACATCCATGTTTGTTGCTGCTCTTTTCACAATAGCTAAGAGATGAAAGCAACCTAAGTGTCCCTCAATTGACGAGTGGATAACGAAAATGTGGTTCATTTATACGATGGAGTTTTACTCAGCAGTAAAGAAAGATGAAATCATTAAATTTGCAGGTAAATGGATGGAACTAGAAAATGTTATACTAAGTGAAGTAACAGACTCAGGAAAAAAATTCGACATATGTTCTCCCTCATACGTGGATCCTACAACCAAACTCTGATAAGTGCGTATGTATCCAGACATAACTACAGGAACCAGTAACTTTTAAATGTAGTCAATTATCCAGAGTACTGTCCTCAGATCTTCACTGTGTAATTTTTCTTTGAAATTAATCTAATAGCTTCCATCACCCACACAAATGGCTGAAGGATTCATATCTCTTACCTAAGTAATAGTGAATTCAGATGCACGCTAATGCCCCATCATCACTCAAACTCAGTATAGCTCAGTGTTTATCTAAACCTGGTTCCTTGGTTCTCGCCCCTAAACTTTCCCAGATCGAGAGAAAATTGTCATTCTTCTAGTTGCTCAATCAAAAACTCTTAGACTTGCTTCCTTTCCATATACCCTCAAACCCAATCCACCAGCAAATCCTGCCAATCTACCTTCAAATGGAATCCAACTGTTTCCCTGCATCCTCACTAACCCCGCCTTAATTTCAGCTATCCCCATTCTTTTCTCACCTAGACTATAATAACCTCTAAAAGATATTCTCTACTTTTGCCAACAACTAAAGAACAACTAAAGAGATCCTTCAGGAGAACAAATCAGATCTTTAGAGCTACTCCTATGCTCAAAATCCTTTTAAAAAATGTTCAGTGGGAAACAAAGCTTAGCAAAGGTTTAGAGGGTTTTCTACAACTTTCCCTGGTATGTCTCTGAGTTCATCTCCTCATTGCCCCTTGCTGTCTGTTCTCCAGCCACACACACTTCCTTGTTGGTTTTGGGATATGAAATGGTTTCTTTTGTTTCAGAGCTTTATTCCTTCTTCTTGAGAGGTTCTTCCTCCAGATACATGTAGAGCTCACCCCCTCACTCCTTTCACACATTTGCTCAATCATCAACTTTTCAGACCACCCTATATGAAATAATCCATATTCCTAATACTCAGGATCTTTTGCCTTGCCTAGTTTTTCTTCCTAAGTATATACCCTCCTGATATAATATACTGACTCCTTAATTAGAATGAAAGCTGTGTCAGAGCAGCTTTTGTTCTCCTCTGCTTGCTACTCTACCTTAGTACCTGGATCCAGAGCCCACTAAATAGCTGTCAATGAATTAAACACACACTATATCCTCCAAACTATCTCATCTAGTTCCTATGAAAGAACACTAGATATGTATTTAGAAAAAAGAAATTTGGTCTATGTGGCTATCACTCTCAGATGGGAGAAAAAGCAAGCACATAGTCACATGATTGTCCTATGATGCTTTAGAGTGAGAGCACAAGAACAGGGAATCACTGATTTGTTGAGTCATCAAGGAGTATTTCATTTTAAATATCCTGAGAAGCTGTATTTATTTATTATTTTTATTTTATGTGTATGAGTGTTTTGCCTGAATGTATGTAAGTGTACCCAAGCATGCAAACCCATGGAGGCCAGAAGAGGGTTTCAGATTCCCTGGAACCAGAGTTAGAGACAGTTGTTAAGTCACCATGTGGGTGCTGGGAACCAAACCCAGGTCCTCTGCAAGAGCAGCCTGTGCACTTAACTGCTGAGCCATCTTTCTAGCTCAGAAGCTATATTTAATTTGGGAAGTTATAATTAGTTCCAGACATTAAATCTGTGCTATACAGTTGTTTTTCTTCTGTTTCTGCTATTTTTTTTGGGGGGTGTCTTTTTTGAGACAGGATCTTCCTGTAGCCCCAGCTGTCCTGGAACTCACTATGTAGACCAGGCTGGCCTTGAACTCACAAAGACCCACCTGCCTCTGCCTCCCAAGTGCTGGGATTAAAGGCATGCGCCACCACGCCCGGCTTTGTTTCTATTTGTCTTTGTATATGTGTTTAAAAATCTAAGCCCTGCCCCCTAATCGGTTTCATCTTGTCCAAAAGATTTCAGGAACAAAGCATTTTTTAATGTATGTTTTATGTTTTCTTAGGTACCTATGAGGGACCTAGAAATAGACTGTGTATTACTCTTTTATGTACACTGCTTCTTTGTCTGGCATGCAAAAAAAAAAAAGATTTAAAGATCTGAAGGGTAATGTGGTGAAACTGAAGTGTGAACTGCTTCTTGAGACAAATGTTTTCTTCTTATTTATTTGAAACAGGATATCACTATGTAGCCCCACCTGGCCTAGGACTTGCTACATATAGACCAGGCTGGCCTGGAACTCACAGGGGTCCCTCTGCCTCTGCCTCCTGAATGCTGAGATTAAAGATGGGTACCACCACACCTGGCATTTTTTTTTTTTTTTTTTAAAGACAGGGTCTCATTATGTAGCCCTAACTGGCCTGGGGCTTGCTATGTGGTATAGAATAGGGTGGCCTTGAACTCACAGAGATCCACCTGCCTCTGCCTCCCAAGTGCTGGAATTAAAGATGTGTGCCACCACGACCACCCTAGGAAATGTTTTCATTAAAGGTTAAGCAGAAGAAGCTTTATAGTCCAAGTAAAAATTCAACTAGAGGAACTAAAAAGTCTCAAATTACTTGCCTTTCAATCTGTGGGTTTCTATTCAAATACAGAATTAATGACAGTATAAATATAACACAAGAGAAATTGAATTCAAATAATGTTAACTTAATTTGGTAATCTACCTATACCTTAGAGAGATGACGACAAGTGAAAGGATTATTCTGAACTCTATTCAGTTAACAAACTAAGGGTAATGAACGGACCTTTTGCCTTCTCCCATAAAACAATCCAGTCAATGTTGAGAAAGAATCAGTATTTTTAAAATAAGAGGGCTGGGGACATAGCTCAATCGGTAGAGTATTTGCCTATCATGCACAAAGCATTGGGTCCAATCCCTAGGCACCACATAAACTGGGTGAGGTGGCACACATCTGTAATCCCAGCAGCTGGAAGGTGAAGGCAAGAAATTAAAAGCATTCAAGGTCTGCCTCAGCTACATAGAAAATTTATGACCAGCCTGAGCTACATAAGACCCTATCTCAAAACATCAAAATCAAAGATAAAATCTGTTAATGACAACTTTAGATTTTATACTCTTAAAAGTTTTTAAAAATGACTTCCCATGTTTTAAAAAAGATTTATTTATTTTTGTTTTATGAGTATGCATGTATGTCTTATATGCCAGGCGTATGTCTCATGCCCACACTACCAGAAAAGGGCATTGTATTCTCTGGAAGTGGAGTTACATGAGTGGCCATGTGGGGTCTGAGTACTGAACCTGGGTCGTTTGCAAGAACAGCCAGTGCTCTAAACTACTGAGCTACCTCTCCAGCCCCATACGCTCTTATTATTATTATTTTTTAATGGAAAGCATGACCACAGGGCAAATTCTAGTAATAACATACTATAATTGATAATCTTATCAATTACTTCAAGCTTTAAAATAATTCTGATTTTGTTCTCCAATCTTGTTATTAGTTTCAGAGAAACAGAGTATATACATCTAGCTTTATCTGTGATAGCTATCAAACTAAAAGAACTAACTTATGGGGTTGGAGAGATGGCTCAGGGGTTAAGAGCACTAGCTGCTCTTGCAGAGAGGACCCAGGTTCGATTCCCAGAACTCGCTTGGTGACTAACAACCATTTGTAACTCCAGTTTCAGGGGATCTGACACCCTCTTCTGATCTCTTCGGGCATTGCATGACAGGGGTGCACTTATATACAAGAAGACAATACACTCATACACACAAAATAAAAATAATGAAAAAAGAAAAAATATATTCCATGATTCAGGGAGAGTTTCTTTTTTTGGGCACTAACAAAGCACTGATGGTGTTGGTAGAGAGGGAGCTCCACTTTGGTTTAGGACCCAATGCTGTAGCAGCTACACTGAAGAGAAAGAAGGAATTTAGGTCCAAGATGATGTTATCAAGCTACTGCATCAAGCAACCCTGACAGCCATTCATCTCTGGCCTTGCTGCCATGTAATAAAAAATTCCCATGTAGATCATTTTGTGTTTCATCAAAACTTGTGTATTACATTTCAGTCCAAAACATTCTGATACCAAAAATAAAGCAGTTAAAAATGTGAAACATTAAAATTAGCGACACATTCTAAATTTACTAACCAACATGAACATAGAAACTTCCCTTTGCTTTGACTGGCTAGATACTCTTGTACATAGAAGCTTTCCCTCTGTTACTACTGGCCTTTCTGAAGAAATTTCTGAGAGATTAGAACTATAGCTTGAATATGTACCTTTTCTTTCACATGAAATGAAATGAAATGTGAGAAAGATCCACTGGACACTAGTAAGGCATAGAACTAAAATACAGAAGAAATGGGTCTTAAACAAAGGAAGAAGAGCTTCCCCTGGAGATCAGAGGAAGGGAGGGAATGAGCAGAGAAATAAGATAAAGTAGATATTTGAGGAAGGAAGGCTTCAGGAAATTGCGGAAATTCATACCTAAGAGCTCTAAAAAATGTTTTTTCTGTAAAGTCAAAAAGTAAAGAAGCAGGTCATTTGCTGCCAGTCAGAGGAGAGGCATGAGACCATGAGAAGGCTGTGTAAGAATGTGAAATGTTTGCTGTGTGGAATGAGGAAGTGATGACTAAGGACTCAGAACTGTTGTTGGATAACACCGTGGGCCAAATGACATGACAGACCACAGATATAGTAGTAGCATGACTTCTCTGTAGCTGGTTTTATTCAACAACACTCAGTACCGTAAATCAGAGAATATAAATTCCTGAATTTATCTTGAGTTGGGAAATACTACAGATAAACTAAAAAGTTGACTCATGCCTAGAATATGGTTGCTGTGACAGGGATTTGGTTCAGTGGTGGAACATGTACTTAACAGGTACAAGGTCTCGAGTTTAGTCCCCAGTATCTATCTATCTATCTATCTCTCTCTCTCTCTCTCTCTCTCTCTCTCACACACACACACACACACACACACACACACACACACACAGAGTCATGTTGATTTTTGCAAGGACAAAAAGGAGATGCAGCAGGCATTCTGGGCAGTGAAGAGAGAACAAGCTATTAGCATTTAAGATTCCAGAGAGAAATCTGTATGAACTACTGAAATGAATGAAAACCAAAGTCAAAGGAGTTTAGGAAGACGAGGAAATGCAGGCAAGGTAAATGGATGGGTCATTCCATGAATATATACATCTCCTAATATGACAGTGAGGAGAATCATTTGCACACAGGAAGCACAAAACATAAGGAGTTACAGAGGTATATGAGCCCTTATGTGGGTGCTAGAAACAAAAATATAATCAAATCATTTGCACATAGGAAGCACAAGACAAGGAACAAATCAAATATCTTAAATAATACTACGTTTACCAAAGGAATGCTACCTTAAAAATACCTTGGTATGTAAGTAACATTTCCATCCACCTAAAATACATGAGTCACTTCAAATTCAGAGTCAGAAAGTCAAATGTTCTCCAGATCCACTACTCCAATAGTAATAGCCTAAAATAAATCATTTCCTATACCAGGCATGATGGTGCATGCCTTTAATCCTAGTACTCAGGAGGCAGAGGCAGGTGGATCTCTGTGAGATCAAGGCCAAGGCCAGTCTGGTCTACATAGTGAACTCCAGGCTAGCTGGGGTGATGGGAGACCCTGTTAAAAAAATAAAAATAAAAATAAAAGGCCAGGTGTGGTGGCACACGCCTTTAATCCCAGCACTTGGTTATTTTGATATATCACAGTGAAAGATTTATCGTCCTCTTTTTTTTTTTTTTTTTTTTTTTTTTTTTAAAAAAAAAAAAAAAAAAAAAAAAAAAAAGAAAAAAAGAAATCATTTTCTAAAAGTGGCTAATTTTATTTAAAAATATTTATTTATTTAATGTGTATGAGTGTTTTGCCTGCATGCATGTAAGTGCATCTGGGTCATGCAATGCCCTCAGAAGACAGAAGAGGGTGCTGGATCCCCTGAAACTGGAGTTACAGATGGTGTTAGTTGCTATGTAGGTGCTGAAAACTGAACCTGGGTCCTCTGGAAGAGCATCCAGTGCTCTGAACTTCTGAGCCATCTTTCCAGTGCCCAGCAAGTGGATAATCTTAAAAACAGGTACATTAAAAAGTTTAGAAAGCAACACTCTTTGATTCTAAAGCATTTATATTCAAGGTTAATCTTCTCCAAAGATATATGGAATGTTTCTTAGGCTTGCACACATCTCCTTTAATCCTTCAAATTTTTGTTTGGGCTATGTATCTAGCTCAGTGGTATAGCACTTAACTAGCATATGTAAGGCCCTGTGTTCAACCCCCAATACTTCATTTTTTAATTTTTGGAAAAGAATAATCTGACTTTTAAGATTTGTTTCAACAGATCTTTATTTACTTGAAAACATTCTTGAATAGAAATTTGAGCAAACAATTTCTCAAAACAAAGATAATATCCCAAAGTGCTGTTTCTGCATGTCAGAGAGCATCCACTAGACACTAGATTTTCTATCTGATTCTATACCAGAAAGGTTGGCTGTCTTTTTTGGGGGGCGGGTCTTTTTGAGACAGGGTTTCCCTGTAGCTTCAGCTGGCCTGGAGCTTGCTATGTAGACCAGGATGTCCTTGAACACACAGAGATCTGTCTGCCTCTGCCTCCTGAGTGCTGGGATTAAAGGTGTGTGCCACCATACCTCACTCTGGCTACCACTTTTAAAATGAGAAAATAGTTTATGAATGGTTGAGTTTCAAGATATCTCATTAGTGCTTACTGGGTAAAATGAGAAGTTCCACTCCAGTGATCAAGGCAAAGTGAAAAAGGAAGGATAAGCAGCCATACAAGCAAACTGGTGCCCCTGTATGGCAGGAAAGCAAAAATATACCCAGAGTGCCCCTCAGCAATCTC
>NW_008360330.1:2109-3913 GCF_000622305.1 Nannospalax galili | reverse complement strand
AACCTAAAACAACAGAAAAGCAGTAACTTACTAAAAGTTGTTTCTGATTTCTCCAGCAACTTTTAAAATCATTTCACTCATTTCATGTAATAATTTTACATCTCAATATAATTTTTTTTCAGTAGATGCCCAATCATATCACAATCTAGTGCCCTTATGATGACTATCCTTAGATGAGGATGCTAAGACGATTCTACTTGAAGGTGATATTAAGTGTGTTAGTGGTCCTGATCGCTAGCTAGGTCTTGTCTCTTCAAAATGTGTTTGGAGTTATCTAATTCTTACTTAGCCATCAAGTATACGTGCAGAGTAATCACTTGATACCCACAGCAGTATTACTCCAATGTATGGATAGGGAACATGCAGTTTTAACAACGGTTCTGAAGGTTAACTGCTCGGAAGTGGCAGGGAGCAGGTGGAGGCATTTGTCTTTAAAAACAATTCCACTCTGACAGCCCCGAAGCCTGAAGAAGGGCTTGGAAAGTATAGCTCCAGACCAACACTCTCACAAGCCCTTCCCCGTAGTGCCTACAGTTAACCACAAGGATCTGGCGGGCTTCAGAGGTTAAGTGGGAGGTACCGGACTTACTCCCTCCGAACTACAACTACAGCCCTGGGAAGCAGTCAAGGGTGCGGAACCCCAGCGTCCCCACACAGCACAGCGCCCCGTTTTCCCTGGCTTCAGGACTCGGCTCTCTGCCAGCAGGAGCGCAGTCTGCCTCCCCGCAAGGCCCGACTCCAGCGCCTTAACAGTCTCTTTACTGACAGGCGCCCGACAAAGCACTGCCCCGAGTTGCAACTCGGCAACTTGGGACCACATATTTGCAAGACGCTATCTGGGGCTCCATCCTCTTCCCCTGCTCAAAGTCTTTGACTTACCGGCTTTGACACTTTCTTCCCCGCGGCACCCTCTTCTGACTCCTCCGCCCTCTCCCCTCAGTCTCCACCTCTGAAGCCGATAGAGCAGACAGGATGCGGCTCTCTGCAGCTACTTCCTTTCCCCTACCCGCCCCGATCCAGAAGCAGGAAGTGGTCCACTTTCTAAATCCTTCCCGCGAAACCGTACATGTTCTGGCAAGTGGTTCCGGCATGGCTCCGGAAGAAGTAGCTGTGCCGTTTACTGAGTGTTTTCGGACGCGGTCCGAGGCATTCTCCTTCTTCCTCCGCCTTCTCCTAATTCCCCCCCCCCCTCATTTTCCACAGCAAGGGCAATAGGAAAATGGGAATTGTCACTGGAAGGTAGGAATTTTGGTTTGCTGATAGGTCTCCGTTGGTACAGTGTTGTTCCTAATTGTGGATCGATTCTTTGCACATGCATACATGGACCTGACCTATGTCCACCAGGTCTCTACTATGTACAAGAATGAGGATACACAGACAAAACGAAAGTACCTGACCACCCTCTAGTTTTCCCATGGCACGTCGTCCAAGCCACTAGGGTTTTGTCCAAGACCCGATAGAAACATTTCTGCTTCACCATTAGACACTTTAGTATCAAGGAGGAAGATAGTCCCTTTGTATTTTGTTCCAAATATTTTCTACCATAAATAGAACCTGATTTACACTTAGAAAGCAACCAAATGAAATAGCTGTAGGGTGAGGGTTACAATTTGGATCATATCAGTCCTAGGGTTATCATTAACCACATTTAATGTAGCTGATCTTTACATGAAATCCATAGGCTCTGTGCAGTTTTTTTCTGACAGCGAAAGGATGCCTTTTTTTTTTTTAACTTTTGCAAAACCTTTGAGAATTTCATACATGCATATACGGTGTTTCGATAAATCCATGCCCACTCCCTCCC
>NW_008360330.1:0-1000 GCF_000622305.1 Nannospalax galili | reverse complement strand
ATGTCTGGCTTCACTTAGAAGCATGAATGAGATGTTTCCTCTGAGTTGACCCTCCTCTTTGTAGACTGGACATCGGTTCAAGTCCATCTCGTGGGGTCTCCATGTCCTCCCTGAACAAGAGGACAGGTTTCTCACCACGGTTGCAGGACATTTTGAGAGATGTTCCATAGTCCCCTGGAACTTAGTCGACCTTGGAGGGCAAGGGGCAAAAACTGTCCTTTAAGTCCCTCTGACCACATTAGTATAGGCCTTAAAGTATGGCTGTTAAACATCCAATAAGGTTAGTTACACCAGTCTGATACTTTTAATTATCATGTGCTATGTAGATAAGACATGGGTAAAGAACCAAATATTCTCAGATAAACATTGACTAGATTTATATTTTGTTCCTTAAACTAGTTGACTAAACTATGACCACAGAAAATTTAAGATTATGTGTATATTATTTTTGTCTCATCCTTCATACATAGCAAACCTAAACAGACCTTCATTACTTCCTTAGACTTTTTCATTTTTTCTGTCTATTTTGGAAAATATCTCCATTCCCATATCCTTTTAACATCTTTTACATTCTCATTTTCTTTTAAAAAATATAATTATGAGACATAATAGCATTAATAAAATTTTTGGTTGTGAAACTTCTTTTCCTGGGGATGCTAAGCAATGCTTATTCCCTTTTAAGGTTCTAGTATCAAGTTTTACTGGGGAACCACTGAATTTATTGAGCTTCCTTACCAAGATAACAGAGGTTGCTGAGGTGTATGTATGACCTGACCTGAGGATATACACACTGGATAGCCTTTACCAGCATGGGTCATTGCCTTCTCTTCCTAGCCTTCCGCAGATTGTATAGCCCTCTCCAAATCCAGGAGGCCATGTGTGATTAGGGTCAAATTACATATAGGTGGCTGAAAAGAGTGGCTGGGTACTCCAGTAAGGGCCCAGTGACCCTTTAATGAATGAGCACAACCCTCAACAAGCCCAATTGTGATGCTATTTA
>NW_008360329.1:4854131-4856556 GCF_000622305.1 Nannospalax galili | reverse complement strand
GTGTGATGCTCAGTAAGCTGACCAGGCTCCAGGGGATGGACTCACACTGAATGGCATTTGGGGACACAAATTAGGTCTAAAAAGTAATAGGGGGCATGAAATTCGGGGGGTGCGTAGTAACTAGTAACAAGGGTACAGATAGAAGAGAGGTTCCGAATATGATCAAAATACACTGTATAACATTTTTAAATAGTCAATAAAGGTACTTTCTAAAAAGTAAACACAAGATGAATGAATGACTTTTTCCTTCAATAAAAATGACAATGTAATAAAAAACAGAGGGAAATGTTCAAAGTACTACTGGAAACGGTACATACCATATATATATATGTAAATGTATATGTATATGTATATATACATGAGTGCATGTGTATAGCTGAAAGTTATATAGCAAAAAAACAGAGTGTCAGGCAAGGGAAACCTCCATTTGAGTTGTTATTTAGGGTAGTTGAAGGAACGCTCTAAGTAACACGGGTTATTGCCACATCCCTTGATTGCTTGCAGGAACTTGAAGGTAAGATTCTATTGCTAAAGACGGGACATACTTCGACACAGGACTTGGAGCAATCCAGCTGGAACTGACCTGGAATCCATTTCCCTGAACACTAGCTCTCATGGTAGGAGAGGACACTATTCAAGCTACCAAAGGAGAAAACCAATCAATGATCTTGCCCAGCTTTCAAGTCTAATAAACAATAGTAACTGGCCCAGCAAAGTGTTGCTATTGGTGCAGTAGTGGCACTTTTATCTTGGGGGTAACCAACAACTGTGTAATTGGACCTAAGTCCCACTCAATTGGAGGGAACTTACGTGTGGAATATAAACAGAGCCAAATACATAGGATTGGAGAGATCACAGATCCTAGAGGAAAACCTACTCATGCCACACCCCTTGACCGATGTAATTTCTTACTATATTCTAATACTATATTCCAAATATGTATCCTCATATTTATGGACAAGTATACATCTCACCACTCATCAAAGAAGCTTCATTTTGCTAGAGATGGAGGCTAATACAGAGCTCCACAACTGGTCAGACACAGAGAAGTTTGAGACAGACACTGAACCCTGAGTGACTCATTTTCAGTGCAACCCTTACACATAAGATGAATGCATCTCTCAACTCTCACCAGCGAATTTTCCTTATGCAGCAGATGGTGATTAACACAGAGATCCACACCTGGCCAATGTGCAGAGAATAGGAGGCTGCAGAGGACTTTTCCCTGAATAGGACACTATTTCAAACCTCTGCCTCCCAAAAGTCAGAAGATCAGGCAGAAAGATTTTAAGAGCCAGAAGGGGTGGATGACCACAATGAGACAGAGTTTTCCAGACAGCAGGTCAGTTGCATACAAGAGGCGCAAGTTCCATGCACGCTCAAACTAGACAATATTCCAGCATAGACAAGGGAAATGGCAAGAAATCCCATCTAAGGAACTTTTGGCAACTGATGCCTACTGGGGTTGGGAGAGACAGTGTCTGAGTGTATTGTCTGCATGTATGTAAGTGCACCTGTGTCATGCAGTGCTTGGAGAGGTCAGAAGAGCGTGTTGGATTCTCCTGGAACTGGAGTCAAGGATGGTTGTTAGCTGCCATGTCGGTGCTGGGAACTGAATGTGGGTCCTCTGCAAAGAGCAGTTAGTGCTGTTTACCACTGAGCCGTCTCTCCATCCCTAGACAATCTCTTACAGGGGTGAGACTCAGGTTAACCAGGCTCCAATGGATGGACCCACACTGAAAGACATTTGGGGACAGAAATAAGACAATATAGGCCATATTAAACATATACTAGAGTACATTAAATTGGTTGGGGCACAGTATTCGATGTGGGGGTGAGACAGTGTATGTAAATACCATCAAATTATGTTGTAAGAAAATAACATATGTTGTTGTTGTTGTAAAAATTCTGTAACAAAATTTTAAAAAATGACGTCAGTGTATAAGAATTGTGGGCCCAAATGAAGCAAACATTGAAAGAAAAATTTAACCTTAAAGATTTCTAACAGAAGGAAAGAAAGATCTAAAGTAGAATTTCTGGCTAAAGAAATCAAGAAATCAATGTAAAAACTAAGTAGAAAGGAAGAAATAATAAACAAGAAATCAAGAAAATAGAAAGTCAGTAAACAGGCCGGGGATGAAGCTCAATGTCCTGGCCCGCGTTTATCTAGTATGTCCACTCTCATGAGGCCCACTTCCAGCACTGAAAACAAAGTCTGACAAATAACACAGGAACTGAAATCAAGTGTTGCTTATTTTAAAAGCAATACAATGATAAAATTCTTAGACTGTTGAAGAAAACAAGAAAATATGCAACACCACGCAATACCAATGCTAGGATTAAAATACAGAGCACAAATCTTATCAATGTCCTACAGATAGTAAATGGAAAATAAGTGGATAGTTTGAACAGAATCAGTTCAGCA
>NW_008360329.1:4852816-4854119 GCF_000622305.1 Nannospalax galili | reverse complement strand
AACAGAATCAGTTCAGCACAATTCCCTTGAAATACACAGACTTCCCAAACTCTCCCAAGAAGAAATAAATAAGAGGAGAAAGGTCATGTCAAAAACTAAATCAAACTTGTAGTAAAAGCTTTCTTTGTCTACAAAGCAGACCCCAGGCTCAGATGGCTTCATTGGCAAATACTAATGAAAATTAATGTCCAAAGAATACAAATTCTGCATGAGAAGTCTTAATAAATAAAACTGGAGGTAAAGCAATTTTAAGGGACCAGGACCATCCTGCTAACATCCTATAAGACATCTCCAAAAAGTACTGTCCACCACACTTTGTTAATGTACATGTAAAAATGTCCAGTGCAATTTTTGCCAATAAATTAAAGCAATACATAAAATAGCTAATAAATTGTTCTAGCTGGATTTCAATTTCTGTGACAAACACTCTGACCAAAACTTGGGAAAGAAAGGGTTTATTTGGCTACATCGCCCTCCAAGATCACAGTTCATAACTGAGGGAGTCCAAGGTAGACAGGTCAGGAACCCGGAGGCAGGAGCTGAAGCACACACCATGGAGGAACGATGCTTACTGGCTTGCTACCCTGGACCATGCTCAACCTGCTTTCTTATCCGAAACAGGCCCTTCTGCCCAGGAGTGGCACCACCCACTGTGGGCTGGGCCCTCCCATATCATTCAACAATCAAGAAAATGCCCCACAGACATGGCCACAGGCCAGTCTAATGAAGGCAGTTATGAAACTGAGGTCCCTCTATTCAGGTGTGTCAAGTTGACAGTTAAAACTGTCCAGCACATACAAATTAGGACCAAGTGGGATAATCTTGGGAATTGGAGTCCAATGAAAAAAATTTTAAATTATGCATGAAATAGTCATACAATTTGACTCCTAAATTGAACATAAAGCATTGGCGTCAAGACAGTCTTTAATATATAAGTCCATAGGACAAAATAGGTAATCTACAAGCAGATGTATATTTATATGGCTGATTTATTCATGGTGAAAATGTTTGTTAATTCAGTGGGAAAAGAAAAGTTTTCAGATAAAATCCTTACTGAGTGTAACTTTTACAAGGATAAGTGCTAAGGATAGTGCCTTTGCCTCATTTCTTTTGCTCTGATAAAATACCCTGACAGAAGCAACTTAGTGAAGAAAGAGGTTTTTAAATTATTGATTATTTTTATTTTATGTGTAGGAGTATATTGCTTGCATATATAAATGCAGTCAGTCATGCAATGCACATGGAGGTCAGAAGAGGGTGCCAGATACCCTGGAACTGGAGTTATGGATGGTCGTTAGGTACC
>NW_008360329.1:4847155-4850756 GCF_000622305.1 Nannospalax galili | reverse complement strand
ACCTGGGCAGTCTGCAAAAGCAGACAGTTTTCTTAACCACTGAGCCACCTTTCCAGCCCTCCAGTGTAAATTCTTGAGCTATTTACTTTCTCTGATTTTATATTGGCCCTTTAGTTATCTAATAATCAATATTTAATATAGATTTAGTGTTCTGAGTATTAGGGTAGGGTTTGTGGCGAGGCAGGCTTTCCATGTGGGGGAGACACCAGTGAGCATCCATCCCAGGGAGACGTGCAATGCGGTAAGGTAGCATTCCAGGTAACATCACTTTCCATCACCTCTCTATTCCTTTAGTTTCAGTTTGTCTTTTGGTTTTATTTTGAAGTGGGGTATCATGTAGTCCAAGCTGGTGTCAGACTTGCTGTGTAGCTGGGATGATTTTGAACTTCTGACTCTTCTGCTTCTGAGGTAATGTGTTAGCATTGCAGCTGTGCACTGCCACATCCAGTTTAAGGGCTACTAGGGACCAGGGCTTTGTACATGTGAGGCAAATACTTTACCAATTGAAATACATCCCCAGCACCTCAATCCATCTCTTTCTCCATCCCTTAATGAGTCCGGGTATTCACAAGTCCATAGGATTCTGCTAGGCTAGCAGACTTCCTCTGATTCAGGACCCTGGCTTTGGGTCTCTCCCATATAGTTGATCCTTCCTGGACATGCTGTCACAGAAACATCCAGAAGTATGCTTTACTAACCTCCTTGGTCATGATCTAGCCACATTGACAGTTAAGATCAGTGATCATACTTCCTCTTCGTTCTCTTCAGTCTTGAGTAGTTGCACTCAGAAACAGTATTTACTTTGACTTGGGTACGAGCTCAGCAATGAGAGATTTGCATATGTATGTTATTAAATCTGTTGGTATTTTCCCTTTGCATTTTAAAAATAGCTTTTGACATCATAGATGCTTCCATTCATCGATTTTAGGTATAAGATTTATGGTAGTTTCTGCTGAGAAAAACTTTGCTACTCCAACTCCGAGAATTCTTTTAAAAATACTTTATTATTTAAATTTTATATGTATGGGTGTTTTGCATGGATGTAAGAGCACCACAAGGGTACAGTGTAGCAGAAGCAGAAGCCAAAGAGGGCACTGGATCTCCCGGAGCTGGAGTTACTTACTTTTGTGAGTCACCTGATGTGGGTGCTGGGAACCCAACTTAGGTCATCAGCAAGAACAGGAAGAGCGCTTAATTGCTGAGCTATCTCTCCAACCCTGAGTGTTGGGCTTTCTTTACCAGAATTGAGAAATAGCTGATATTGCTAAGCTAGTACCCAGCCGTTATGAACTGCCATTTTCCTTCTTGGCTTTGTTGATTGTTCCTCACAGGGCTGAGACGGTCTGGTGGGTAAAGGTGCTTGCCACTAAGCCTGACAACCCTAATTCAATCCCCAGTACCCACATGGTGGAAGGAGAGAACTGACTCCCACACGTTGTCCTCTGATCGCCACATGTGAACTGTGGTATGTGCATTTCTTCCCCAACCCCAAATAAAACAAATGTAAAAAAAAAAGGAAAATAAATTTCCTTGCAAACCAATGTGATGCTATGTGCTTCCCTATATTTTCCCAGGGCTGCAGTATACTATTGGCATCAACAGACTCTATTATACTTGGCGTTGGTGGGAGCAATGCTGGGAATTGAACCAGGGTCTTGTACATGCCAGACAAGAGGTCTGCCACTGAGCTACACCCAAGCCCCTTTTTATTTTATTTTGAGGTAGGATCTCATGATGTTGACAAGGCTGACCTCAAACTCACAATCCTCCTGCCTCGATCTTCTGAGTCACTGGGATTAGAGACAGGCATTACTGCACCCAGCTTTCAATAGTTGAGTCTGAACTCTAGTTTGCCACCTACTAAATGTTTCCAGTGTCTTAAGTCCTGTTAGGCTATCCCATCCCATGTAAACGGTGACAGTGACCCTTAATGAAGTCTCAGATAAGATCATACCTGATAAAACCAGATATATAAAGAACTGGGAAGACAGTTTGATTTCTAATAGGCAAACGCACAACATTGCTTTTCTCCCATGTTTTGATTTTTTCAGTTCTGAGGGGACTATTCCCCGGGGGGGGTACATTTTCTGTAAAGACCCACCTGTTCCTGTCTGATTATCACTGCATCCAACGCTCAAGTACCACCCCCTTACATCCTCCTTTTTCTGCCCCTTGTCTCCATTTTGCTCATGTGACTGGTTTTCATGTTGAGACATAGCTAGAAAACTGAATTTTTTTTAAATCCCTAACTCAGATTTGTATTATACATGAAACGTTTTGGATCAGTTTTTTTTTTTCCTCTTTTCCTTAGAAAGCTGGTAATAATTAATCTTTACTGAAACAATGGAAAAACTGATAGAAATTTTAGAAGCTATAAAAACTCAAACAGTCTGGTGTTCTCTCAAAATAAGGCAATTGTCACAATAATGTGTTATATTTAACTGTAAGCATCAACTTCTTGGGTATGATTTTGGCTAATTAAAAAAATACCAATGGTTCAGAAAATTGGGTGTGATCCTACAGTTGGGTGATGGAATGTATGAAAAGAATTCAGACATACAACAAATGTTCTCTGATGCCTTAGTTGGGGCTCACTGAGAAGACTCTGGGCAGGAACTAGAGTGAAAACAGTTTTCTTGTGAAGGAAAGATTTACCTTCCAGCAGGAGGAGGTGAAATGGAAAAGACACATTTTCAAGACAGTAGCTCCTGGGACCATTGGATCTTCGTTTTGGCAGGGAACTCTGGGAGCCAGGAGAGAAAACATCTCTACACAAATCTCCTAGGAAGGAACAGCTGGGGACCTTGTGCCATGCCCACCTGTCATGGCTGCTTGAAGGAATTTCTGAGGAAATTTGTTTTCCTGCTCTGGCTTGTTGCATTGTAAGGCAAGCAGTTAAAATGGATTTCCACAGCCAGGCCCTTAGGCTGAACCCTGTGAGCACTGAAGGGCAAGGAAACAGAGTTGGACACCAATTGCATAATGAATGCTTGGCACAAAGTTAAATGGGGTATAAATGTGTGCTTTGGTCTGAAACTCTGTGGGCCCCTCTCCTTCAAATTCATATGTTGAAACCTAATCACCAACATACTGATGTTAGGAAATGGGATCTTTGGTGGTGGAGAGAGGTGACTGCAGCATGAAGATGGAGCCTCATAAGTGGGGCTGGTGATTCACCTGGCTACTTTCTCATTGGAGTACAAAATATCTGACTCAACCCACTTAAAGGAGGAAGGATTTATTTTACCATATGATTTCAAAGGTCTCAGTCCTTGGCTCTGTTGAGTTTGGGTTCAGTGAGGCTGGACATCATGGCAGTGGGGACATGTGGAAGACAAGGCTGTTCACCTCCTGCAGACTAAATAAGAGGAAGTAAGCAAAGAAAGATGTTGTTTCCAAGTTCACTCCCCCAGAGACCTAGTTCCTCCAACCAGGCCCCACTTCTACAATTCAACCACTCCCAATAGTCTATCCAGATTTTTGAATCTATAGATGGTTTAAACCATCTATTATGTCAAGACCATGGTGATCTAATTATTTCTGCAAACTCTGTCACAGACACCCATGAGTGTGCTTTCCTGATCTAGGCAGTCCAGTCAAG
>NW_008360329.1:4845558-4846174 GCF_000622305.1 Nannospalax galili | reverse complement strand
ATGATGACACATGATGATGATGATGATGATGATGGTGGTAATAACTACAATGATGATAGTGGTGATAATGATCCTATTAGTATTATTATTAAGAGAGTAACTATTCCTTTTCCTGCTACTAATACTATGAGTAGTGTGACAATATTATTGCTACTGTCAATATTGTAGCTGGTAGTGATGCTGCTACTGACACCACGTGTGATAACCATCATCACTAGTTCCATGTGCAAAACTGCTCCCTCTAGTACTAGTCTATTACCACTACCAATGCTGCAGTTGCTATAGCAACTACTGATAGTATTTTTGTGTTGTCCCTCTTAGTAATATGACTACTGCTTCTAGTTGGTGTAACATTGCGGTCTGGCAGAGGAGTGCTGTAGGTAGCATGTGCAAGCTGTCTCTGTGTGTGGAACGTCTGTCTTCATAACAGCATTAGGAAGCAGTTCCTGCTTTTGCTCTATTTGACAGATGAGGGGCCAAGGCGGGGAAGTGTTCACTCATTTGTCCACAATCAAAAGACATCAGAATTTAGTTTTTAGTCTACTTGGCACCCACACTTAATGTGTGTATGTGTGTGTGTGTGTGTGTGTGTGTGTGTGTGTGTGTGTGTGTGTGC
>NW_008360329.1:4831761-4845035 GCF_000622305.1 Nannospalax galili | reverse complement strand
TCCCTAAGCCTCATTCACCCTTCCACCCCACCCCCCTGCCTCCCGCCCGCCATTCTATACTATAGTTTGGACCCTGCGCCATTCCTAGTCTTGGGGCCCCAGACACCTGGGGAACCAATACTGTTTCCTGATCCTTCTCACACAGAGCAACTCAGTCCCTTTTCTTGGGCTCCAGGAGCACCGCTTCTGGTCCTGACCCTGCCCTCACCTCTCTCTGCTTCCCTGGGCCTGCAGGAGCACCGCTTCTGGTCCTGACCCCGCCCTCACTGTTCATGTTCCTTATTCTGAAGTTTGTATTAATCCTCATTAAGATTATAACCAATGAGTGGGCAACAATGTGCATTGTTGACTTGTTTATTCACTGAATAATAGTATTTTCTGTTTGGGGAGATAGGGTCTCTTGTAGCTCAGGCTGGTCCTCCTGCCCCAGCCTCCTGAATACTGGAATTACAGTTATAAGTCAAAATATCTGGATTTGACAGGTATTTTTTAAGGCTTTGTCTTAATGATCATGACAAGAACAAATACATTCTGAAGAGAGATACTTGTACCCTTCCCTTTGACTATCAGACTATTGAAACATTGAACCCCAAGGAATTGGAATTTCCCTTGGAATTTTGTACTGGAAAAGGCTGAGCCCTTTGTGTCCCAGAAAACGAACCTGTCTCCCAGAAAGAGATTTTACACAGTTCTGACACTGCAGACAAACCAGGACAATGGTGGGTCAGTGATGGGTGGGAGCACACCTGGACCAGAATTGCTTAGGTGTGCATGCCTCTTGCCCTCTATTTAAACCTAAACATCATGCTAATCCCCCAATGGACTTGGGTCATCATACCTCTTTATTGCTCCTCTCCCAGTGTGGGCACATTGAATAAATCTCCTTTCTCTGCCCTTCACTATTGCTCTCCTCTTTCACTGGCATAGTGAGACGGGGTGTCTGAGCCTAGACTGTTCAGACTGCCAGACCCAGTCTTTTACCCTAACAACTCCTATAAAATTAACATAAACAAT
Source organism: Nannospalax galili (assembly GCF_000622305.1). NCBI lineage: Eukaryota > Metazoa > Chordata > Mammalia > Rodentia > Spalacidae > Nannospalax > Nannospalax galili. Next base: position 4,844,021 of record NW_008360329.1, on the reverse strand, counting down.
GGGTTTGAGACACAGTGACTATGACAGCTTTGTCCTCAGGTGGCAGAGAGAATAACATGTCAATTAATAATCATGAAAAATCGAAACTTGGAAATTGTGACCGAGGCTATTAAGAAGACATTGAATATGATAAATTGGAGAGTGTATGTTGGGTTAGTTAAAACAAGGCCAGCCTAGTGAGTTCCAGGCCAGCTGGTGCTACAGGAAGACCCTGTCTCAAAAAAGACCAAAAAAAAAAAAAAAAAAAAACCCCAAAAACAAAAACAACAGCAACAAAAATAGCCCCCAATGTTGATCATATTCTAGTCCTTGAAACCTGTGACCCTATCACTTCATGTGGCAAAAAGGACTTCACAGGTATGAATCCTGTCACTTCACAGGCTCATGACAAGGGTAACCTAATAACTATCCAGGTGGACCCGATGTATTTATTATCCCAAGAAAGACAAAAGCAGAAAGATTAGAACGAAGGACATGTGGCAGGACAATTAGGAGGGGTGGGAGAAAGGGAAGAGAGAGATTTGAGAATGCAGCTTTGCTGGATGTGAAGATAGAAGTGAGTTGATGAGCCAAAGAATGAAGGCAGTGTTTAGAAACTGGAAAACATGAAGAACTGGATTCATCCTGTTGTGAGTGACATGGTATCTGTCTAGGGGTATTGTTGGGTTTGTTTCCTCAGCCAATTAAAGAATTAAAAGGCAGGAAAAATCTCATACCAGTGGAAGGCAGCATTCAAACAAATTTTTATTGAAAGATAATCACATTCACATACATAAAAAATCATACACACACACACACACACACACACACACATTCATACAGCAAGATGAAGCTCTCCACAAGCGTACAGGGGACTAGGAAACAGAAATCTAACATCCCCTGAGGAGAAATTGGGTTTTAAAGGTTTCAGTGTTTTGCCTCCCCTAATTTTGTTTTTGCTTTTGTTTTTTAAATATTTTATTTTTTATATGTATGAGTGTATTGCTGGCATGTATTCACATCATGCAATGCCCATGGAGGTCAGAAGAGGGCATCGGATCCCCTGGAACTGGAGTTACAGATGGCTGTTAACTGAACTGCCATGTGGGTGCTGGGAGCTGAACCCAGGTCCTCTGGAAGAGCAGCCAGTGCTCTTAACCACTGAGCAGTCTCTCCAGTCCTCCCTTCCCTAATTTTGGATTGGTCAACTTAAAGAAGTGGGAGCTGGTAGGTTTATGGCTCCAAATGATGAGGTGTCCAGGTCCATGTGACTCTGTGTAGGTCAGATGAAGGGGCCCTGTTGAAATAAAAAATAAGGCCTTCCTGACAGAGACCAAGAAGAAGCAGGAAGGGCGCCATCTTTATTGCTTCTCAGTGACCCTTCCAGGGTCCTTCACAAGCCCTAGAGTCTTCAGGATTTCTGGCATCCCAAACTTGAAGATCATAAGTTTGTGCTGTTTCAAGCTACTGCATTTCTACTAATTTATTAAAACATCAGGAGAGCAGGATATGTAACAAAAGGCCTGTTCAGTGGGAGGCAGATCCCTGGGGCCTGCCTTGAGAGCTGCAACATGAGATGACCAATGAGAAAATGTGGAGAAAGGAGGAAGCATTCCAGAATAATGGACTGGCGGATAAGGCTGGGCAGAAACATGACAGCCAAGCGCTGATGACAAAGAAGCCAGTAGGGACACTAAGGAGATAGGAGTTAAGTTATTTTTATAAACCAAAAGTGTGTATAATAATAAAATACATCTTCAAATATTGTTTTGAAGATTAAATGTAATAAACCTCTTAAGTTCCTGACATATAGGAAGTAATCAAAACATCTAAGATTTGTTTATTTGTTTGTCTTGTTTATGAGACAGTGTTCCCCTATATATTTCAGGCTAGCCTTGCACTCACTATGTAGCTCAGACTGGCCTTGAACTCACAATCCTTCTGCCTCATCCTTCCAACTACTTGGATTACAGCTGTGTATCACCATACGTAGCTATAAGTCATTACTATTAAAGTTTGAACCTAGTATGTTCAAGAGTTTATTCTGAGCATGGTAGGCAAGATTCATAGAGAAATTATTTGTTATGTGAACTATCTCACTGTTTTACTTATTTGCTTATTTATTTATTTATTTATTTATTTGGCTATAGCCATGGTGATGCTGTGCGGAGGGGTTTGAGCCTGCGACCCCTGTGCAAAGGATGACTGGGGATGAGTAAGCTCGCCGTTCACCAGCCCTTGCCGCCCCCAGCACCGGGAACAATCAGACGCAATGGGGAGTATTGCAGGCATTACAGAGCTTATAAAGGCATCTGGAAATCCGCCCCCCCCCCAGTGTGTATCTTAAGGATGATCATGCACTGATCATGCACTCCTCAGCAGTGCGGAAGTATCAGTCAGACTTTCAAAACAAGTCAGGCCGCCCCCAGTAATTTCCCTCAGCGCCACCTTGGCAAGACGGGACCTTTAGGTCTTCACAATACTGGGCAACAAAACACCCAAGACTCCAGGACTTCAACCATAAGCATTTACACCCTTGTTCACATATCTATGGGCCTACTGAGATTTGGCTGGGCTGGAAAAGTCTTGGCTGGATAGCTCCTCTTCAGGCTGCTGTTTCAGTCAGTATGCTATGCTATACACATTCTCATTCTGGGGCCCTAGATGAAAAGCAGTGGCTTCACAGCTCATGTTCCTCTCATGGCCGTGCTCTAGAGCACAAAGGTGAGACAAGTCACAGAAGTGCCTTTAAGGCGACTACCTGAATCAAATCTGCCAACTGTCTATAGGCCAAGGCAAGCTCAACATCCAGGAGACCATAAAGCACACCTTGTCCTCACTGGTGAGAGAAGTGAATATTTGGCTGAACAAAAACTTAAACTGTTGCTCCTGCCGGTGGTTCATGACAAACTGTAACATTCTTTAACAAATGAAGATTTCTGGCTGAGGAGATAGCTGTCAGTAAAGAGCTTTCCTTGTGAGCAGAAGAACCTGAGCTGGATCCCCAGAGCCCATGTAAATAACCAGGCACAGTGGCAAGCACTTGTAATCCTAGCATTGGGGGATGGATACAGGTAGATGCCGGAGCTCACTGACCGGTCAGCCTCACCTACTTGGCAAACTCCAGACCAATGAGAGATCCTGTCTCAAAAAATGAGGTGGACGGCTCCTGAGGAATGACATCCAAGATTGTCCTTTGGCCTACACACAACACACACACACACGCACACACACATACACACACGTGCACTCACACACAACACACGCACACATGCATGGACACACACATACACAGGAATACAAACACTCATGTGCACATGCATGTGCACACAAACACACATACAAACCTCTAAAAGAGGATTCCAATTAACAAGTGATATGTTCAATTTAGCCCATATTTGTTAATATTATATTATGCATACATTTGGAATAATGAATAATTTAAAACCTACATACATTGTAGAGATACCAAATAATTATCTGCGTGCAATATAGATTTTGTTTTGTGATGCTAGGACTATCATTAAGCTATAACCCCAACCTTTTGTAGTTTAAAAATTTTTATTTTATGTATGTGTTATGCATATGAGCATGTGTGTATGTTTTTGTGTGTGCACATGTGTGTGACTACATGTGGGACAGAGATCACCCTGGAATGTCTTTCCTCAGGCACTGTCTACATTTTTTTGAAACACAGTCTCTCACTGGCCTGGAGCTGGAAAAGTAGGCTGTGCTGACTGGCCAATGGGCTCGGTTTCCCTGTCCTCAGTGCTGGGATAATAAGCCTGCACCAGCACATCTGGCTTTTTTCCTAAGTTCTGGGGATATAACTCAGGTTCTGATGCTTGTAGAGCAAGCACTTTACCACTAAGCTATCTTCACAGACCTAGCCCTTGCATTTTTGAGACAAGACATTACAGTTTAGCCCAGGCTGCCACTGGGCTTGCGATTTTCCTATCTCCACCTCCTAAGGAGCTAGAATTACAAGCCTGTGCCACAACACCTAGCTATTACATTATGGAATTAAGAAAAAAACATTATTGGAGCCAGAGAGATAGCTCAGTGGTTAAGAGCATTGGCTGCTCTTGCAGAGGACCAGGGGTTTGATTCCCAGGACCCACATGCTGGCTAACAACTGTTCATAACTCCAGTTCCAGGGAATCTAATGCCCTCTTCTGACCTCTGCAGGCACTGAAGGACATGAGTGCACTTACACATATGCAGGCAATATACTCATACACATAAAATAAAATAATAAAATATTTAAAAACATTGACTTCTAATGCTAATAATTTAGGTATTTTCACACTTAATTAAATTTTGTTTGTTTGTTTGTTTGAAGCAGGGTCTTATTATGTGGCCCTGGCTGGCCTGAAACTTGCTATGTAGACCAAGTAGGCCTATAACTCACAGAGATCTACCTGCCTCTGCCTCTTGAGTACTGGGATTAAAGGTGTGTACCACCATGCCCTGCCTTAATTAAAAAATTTAAATGTTGTCAAACTATTAAAGTTTTCAGTACTGTTTATTTTTCATTTTTAATTATGTGTATGTGTATGTGTGTTTGAGGAGGGTATATATATATACTTGTGCAGATGCCCGAGAAGGCCAGAGTGAGCATTGGATTGCCTGGAGCTAGAGTTACAATAGGTTATGAGCTACCTGACATGGGTGCTGGGAACCTGGATCCTTTGGAAGAGCAGTGAGTGCTCTTAAACACTCTGCCATCTCTCCATTCTAAATTTATGTTCTTAATCATATCTTTTGGTTTTCTAGGAAATTCATTCCAGAGTTAATTCATATTTCAACCAATTAAAAATTAAAATAGGATATCAATAATTAATTCTCAAAACATATGCTCTGAATGAATTTTAACAACTTTGTAGCGTTAACAGTAATTACATATAATTCCCTGCCTCCCAAATATGCCCAACATTAAATGAAAATAGCTTCACATTCTCTATCCCATTACCTTTAAATAAACATTTTTATTAAAAACATAACAAATTTATAGAAAAGTACATAAACATAGCAGAGCCAGGTTAACAAACAGCTGTGCAGAGAATATCAATGAAACCAGAAGAGGGCATCGCAGAACCTCTACTACCACCTCATGTATGCCATCAAACCCCCTTCTTTACCACCACAGGGATTCACTCTTCTGTGTTAGCAGTAATTGTTTTCCTAATCTTTCTTATAGGCACAACACTAAGCACCAGACCCTAAACAATGTCCTGCTGCCTCTTTGAACTTTACATAAGTGAAATGACATAGCATATGCTTCGGCTTTCATTCTTCCACACCATATTGCATTTTTGTTTCACAAAAACTTTCATGTGTGACTATAGTTAACTGATTTTCACTGGCAAGGATGCCACTGTTAACTGTACCATGATTTGTGAGTTTGCTCTGCAACTAATAGCGCCACTCTGTGTGTTCTTCATGCCTCTCCTCTGTCCACAGTCCTGCCAGTACATGGCAACATGACTCTAATGACAACATGACTCTTTCAGGTGATTAAGCTGTAATCTTTCTTCTGTCCTAAAACCTGAGAACAATGAGTCTGTCCTCAGGGGTATGATGTGAAAAATCTAAATTTCATGGTTGATATCAAATGTTTATTATGAGAGCTAATGCACCATTATAAATTGAAAAAATAGGATAATGAGTAATGTCAATTCAACTACCGGACTATAACCAATAGCCTGCCTAGAGTAAGAAGACATGCATAGGAATAACTTAATAAAAGTTGCCAACAACTGAGCTTTTTCAACATTTAGATAAATAATTCAACGAGTCCATATTAAAGAGTGACTGTCTTTATAGTAGAGGAATGAAGAGAAGCCTTGCAGAAATGATATTTATAACTCAAGGATGGGTAGAATTTGGTTGTAAAGATGTGTGAAAAGACATTACAAAGCAGAGGGATAAAGCAAAGACACAAAGGAAAGGAAGGTGGGAGCAGGTATAATAACTCAGTTGAACATAAAAGAATTAAAAATAGGGGTATTTTTTCAGTGACAGATTCAATAAACTTTATTAACATCTGAAAAAATTGGACTCAATACAATGGACAGTAAAGGAGCCATACTGTCTTCTGGAAGCTTATGGCTTAGAGAGACTATAACCAATTGATAATCACATTGACAAATGGAAAATCAAGTCTGGGACAAACACCTTGGAAAAGATGCAAAATGAATATAATAGCAACAAGGCATGGTCTAGTAAAGGAAATCAAACAAACAATAGCAACAAAAGGTTTCCAAACCAAAAGATCCTTGAAGAAACAGCAGAAACACAGAAATGGTTTAGTTCATAACAGAAGGAAGACCCTTCCTAGTAAAGGAAACAGCATGTGCAAAGGGCTTGAGGTTATAAGGAGCAGAGTGTGAAGAGGCCTTTGGGAGACAGAGACTAAGGAAAAGGCAGGTCGTGCCAAGTTTTAAAAGATTTTTAAATGTCAAGCAAAGACATACATCTTTGACTTCTCAAGTTCCATGAGGTCAGGAACCACATAGCATTTTAACCCTGTATCAGAAAAGAAATAATATCTGATATTTAGGAGATGTACAAAACATTTGCTAAATTCATCTGATTATAGATTTTATTTTGTAGCTAACAGAATGGGGTAGGGGCAGGAGATGGAAAAGGGAGTCAGGTAAGTTATACTTAGGCTGGTTAGTGCTAATAAGTAAGTAAGCAAGGGCTACTAGAACAGGTATCTGAGGTCCCAGAGGACCAAACTGTGCCTGTGCCTTCCAAAAGCCTTGCAAGATGAAGGAGTGACTGAATTATATACTGAAGGTGGGTGAGAGAGAAGAGGGTTTCCTAAACTTACTTGATAAGGATCAATGTGTGGACATTTGACAAAAATAGGACTTCCCAGTACCCCACCCTAACCCCTGCCACCCTCATAATCAGATCCAGGGAGGACCTTGGCAGCTGTGTTGTCACAAGCATGCCACTTGACTCGAGCTTTAAGGAAATTTGGGAAACCTGAATCTAGAAAACATTGTAGGAAGAAGGAAAGGCATGTGCAAAACGGACATGTTAGAGAGCTTGAAGTCCTGGTCAGGAAGCAGTCAGGCAGCAGGGCAATCTTGCAAAAATGGTTATCGCTCAGGCTGGATAGAAGAATTGAGGATACACTGAGAAAACTTATACTGGAAAAATGAAAGAAATCTGTGACTAATGGGGAACCGAGGGGAGATCTTGGCCACAGAAGTGGGTTTTTGCAGGAGAAAATAATTCAGATACATGGAAGCAGTATTTTCTATGGCTAAATCAATGGTGCTTAATGGTCATTTCCTTGGCACAAGCAAGAAAAGGCAGGTGGAAGTGGATTCAAGGTTCCTAGTTGCTCGTGTTAGGGAGGGAATGGTATGGTAAGAGAGCTTTCCTTTCAGATTTATGTTTCACTGTCCAATGACACAAAGTAGGTACAAACAACAGGAAACAGAGACCTCATGTTTGGGAAAAAGTTGTCAGGGCACAGTGTATGGGCAGAGGATTCTCTGATATAAGCATGAGAATTTCATTTGTATGAGGGAGGTCATTAATGAAGGGATCAAACACAAAATTATGGACAAACAGATGTTTAAATAGTATCTAAAAGAGAAATCATAAAGAGCAGAGATGGAGAGCTAGTACTTAGATGCTATTCTGAACATCTAAAACTGAAAAAAAAACAAAATAGTTCCATTATGATTGAGTTAATATTTTCTACCTATTGAGGACATTAAAGCACAGTAAAATCCTAGAAATATGCTATTGTGGACTCCAACAGCTCAAATAAACATTAATGAAAATTCAGGTAAGCTGTTGAGTCTTGAGGGCTGGGGAGATGGCACCATGGGTAAAGTATTTTCTGTACCATCATAAGGGTCTGGGTTCTGATCCCCAGAACCCATAAGAAAAAAGAGTGTGGCAGCATACACCTGTCACCCCAGAGTTGGGAGAAGATAGGTGGATTTGGAAGAGTTTTTCATCTTAAAAACAGTGAGGAAGGTTGGGAAAGCTAGATGATATCTTAGGGTTGCTTCTAGATCTGAAATGGCTCATTAGCCCATTTATTAATTGGAAGGCTTTTTTAATGATTAATTTTTGCAGTTATTTGCATGTTCTAGATATTAAACCTCTGTCTGAAATGAAGGTGGCAAAGGTTTATTCTTATCCTGTAAGGCTGTCTCTTCACTTTGCTGATGGCTTCCTTTGCTGTGCAGATGTTTTTCATTTAATGTGCTCCCTTCTATCAACTATTGGAATTATATTTTCTGTGCTGTTGAAGTCCTTCTCAGAAACTGTTTTTCCTTATGTTTTCCTCTAGCAATTTGAGTGTTTTAGATTTCATATTAAAGTATTTGGTCTAATTTCAATTGATATGGAAATCATTATGGAGGCTTCTCAAAAAAAATGAACTGTGACTGTGGTATGATCCAGCTATATGACTCCTGGGCATATCCTCAAAGGATTTTTACAGCTATGCTTATTGCTTCAGTATTCACAATTGCTAGGAAATGAACAAGTCCAGATGTCCATCAACAGATAAAGAAAACATGGTACATATCTAAATGACATTTTATTCAGCCAGAAAGAAAGATTAAATTATGGCATTTGCAGGAAAGTGAATGTAACTGGCAATTACTATATCAAGGGAAATAACCCAGATGCAAGAAAGACAAGTGTCACATGTTCTCTCCTAGGGAGAGCCTAATTTTTCATTTTTATATGTGTATGCTTGTTGAGGGTGGGGATAGGTCATGAAGCTAGACAGGGGTCCATGAGAGGAGAAAAAGAGGTTTTAAGAGAGGATTGGAGAGGGGAAACAAAGTGGGTAAATGAATACATGTGACATGAAAGCCGCAGAAGGGAGAGAAGGGGACCAGAGCTGAAGCTGAGAATGGAGGGGGATCAATAAAAATGAGGTGTGAAAACGCAGAAATGAAACTCATTACTTTACAGATTAATTTTTAAAAACCAAAAAGTACAACAAAAACTCAAGTTTCTCCAGAAACTCAAGCAATTCTGAGGCAAAATTTTTAGTTATTGAAATAATAACTCGAAATAATTCCTGCTTCCTAATCCTATCCACTTCCCTTCCTTGGTGAATATTGTTTGAGGAATCTCCTAAGTCACAGAGGAGGTAGTGGATACTTTTCTGGTTCCTGTCCTGAGTGCAGTTGACTGTCACTCATCCTGAGTGGCGTCTGGTGTGATGTCATGGGAATGACATCCTTTCTTACTCCACCTACAAGAGCCTTGTACCTGTGAAGTGGTTCATTAGGCATCAAACAGTTCCCTTTATCCGGGTTTTCCGGAAACTGCTTTGGGCAGTGTGAAATGAGTATGTGTTCTCCAAACCGAGGCGCCCTATGTGCTTTAGTTATATATTTCTTCTTAAGCAAAATTGGGGAGAAAAAGACAAGAAAAAGAAACCTTTCCATTTAAAAAGAGCCTAACGCCTCCACTGAAAAAGCATTTGCTTCAAACTGAATCGTCAAGACGATGGTGTAGGGTGCATAGGGAACTGACAACCAGGATCCAGGTTTGCCATGTGATTCCTGGTATACATTGTGCCAGGTCTGGGTGGCTCCTGGGGTTTTAGTCACTAAGAAAAACAAGACATCTTCACGATGTCTTTCCTGGATCGTGATGGTTCAGCACAGAGAACCGAGGGGTCACATTTCAAAAGAGGGTCTGCGTTTTTCTAAGTCCCTGGAGCTCAAACAGCTCCAAGAGAGCTCGGCCAGACACAGCCCTATTCTTATATGCCCTGCAAACTCAGACCGACAGCACTCCCACCTCCTGGGCAGGCTTCCGGTCCTCGCCCGCCCCCTCCCGAGGTTCCCACAGGAAGCCCCACCCCTTTAGCAGACTCCGCTCCGCCCAAGCCCCGCCCTCACAAGCTCCTCCGGCAGGCTTCACCTCAGGCCCCGCCCCCACCACAGGCTCCGCCCCCAAAGGTCTCCCCTCGAATCCTGCCCCAAAAGTCCCGCCCCTTCATCAGGCCCCTCCCACAGGCTCCCACCGTGGGTCCAGCACGCTCCCGGCAGGTGTCGCGTTCATCGCGGCCCCGCCCCGTCTCTTTGCGGCTCTGGAAGGATGGCGGAGCTGGACATCGGGCAGCACTGCCAGGTGCAGCACTGCCGGCAGCGAGGTGACGCTGGAGGCCCGGTCCCCGGCCGCGGGAGACCTAGGCCGGCCTCTGACCTCCGGGGCGGTGGCGGCGGGTGAGGGAGGACGCGGGACGCAGAGGCCCTCTCGGGTCCCGGTGGTGGTTTTTCGGCTGGGCATCAGTCTTTGGGCTGAACGTGTGGCCTCGGTCTCCGGTCTCCACGGGATCCGGAAAGCGAACCTTGCAGAGTGCTTTGGTTTCCTAGTCCCGTGTTCCAGAAACCCACGGAGCGCCCCCCCGGGCCTGGCGACCTAGATTGGGACTTAGATTCCCGTCGGGCCTTGCTGCTGCGACCTTAGCCGCTGTCTCAGGGTTTTTCTTCACTTATTTATGGGTCAGACAACTCAGTTGGGGGACGTCAGTTTTTTAACCTAGTGTCCACAGGCTTCTTAGGCGACGGGCCTCTGTGACAAGGCTTTTATCCTCTTTCTATTCCGCCGGGTCTTTAGACACGCCTCCACTCAGTGGTAGAGTGGGTCTAAAGATCATTGATTGAGCAAACATTTACACCGCGTTGATTTGGGTGCTAGAACCACGTAAGTGGCAGATTAGTAAGCTGCATTTTAGAAAGCAATAATATGATGATGATCTCACCATTGAATAGAGACCCTGTCATACACATCGCTCCCCCCTCCTCCCGTCCACGGTAGGGATGACTTCAGAATGTTTCTGAACTGGCAAATTCTTGAAGCCCTAGACCCACAGACTGCTGACTAGGTCTTTGCTAACTTTGGCTTTTGCTCCAAACGTGTAAGTAGAGTGGCAAATATGTTTCTTCCCCCTGCAGCTTCAGTCATATAGCAGGAGCCTGAATCACACAGTTGGATTTAGCCTGGATTCAGTGTGCTGCTTTCTGTAGGCATAGCCAACAAGACAGGTGACATAATTCCTTGTTACAGTGTCTCCTATACCATTGAATGTAGCGATGAATACTCAGCAAGTCAAAACATTTTCTTGTAGTCCTTTCCTATGGAAGCTTAGCTATTTGGGTTCCCATCTAGGTCATGTACACTAGTGAGTCTAAAAATGATGTCTGCTATCTAGGATATAGTTCATCCTTTCCAATTTCACATATCTGTAGTGCTACTCATTGGAATGAGGCCTGCCTCTTTTAGCTAGTAGAAAAGGTTTAAGATTGAGTTAAGTGCTACAGAATTACCTTGATCACAGCCTTAACTTTTGTACCCCCTTGGTGTGTATCTACCATTTGCTTGATCACCAGAAGTCTGAAAATAGCAATTATGCATGGTTTTACATATTGAAAAATAACTTAATGGACCAGTGAGGTGGCTCAGTGAGTAAAAGCAATTGCCATGCAACCCTAAAAACCTGAGTTTGATCCCTGGTGTTCACTTAAAAAACCTGAGTCTGTGATCTGAGCCCCAGGCACTCCTATGGCAGATGGAAGCTCATATATGCAGCACTCACTGGCAGAAACCCTGCTTCAAAAACGAAATGGAACGAGAAGACTGGTTCCCAAAAAGATGTCCTCTGACAGCCACACATGTGCCATAGCACAGGTGCATTCATGAGCACACACAACAAATTTTTTTTAATGATATAAAAATGTTGTAGATTATTATACATTTTTAGTTTGTCATATTGACAGATGTATCTATTTTCTTGGTATGAAACAAGCTCACAATATCATGCTTTAATAACAGCAGTGATCTTTTCTAGGCCATTGTAGTTTTCTGTAAAGTGGGACTGAGCCCTACCTTCTGTTTTCACTTTGTGAAAGTGGTGTGATTGGGTATGTCTAGCCTCATTTGGTTACATGGTGTAATTTAACATATGTATATTGAAATCAATTTAGTAGGTGATTAGGTCAGGGGGGATGATTCATGCTTGTAATCCCAACACTTCAGTCTGAGGTAGAAAGATTAGGGATTTTGAGGCCAATCTAGGCCTCCTGAGACCTTGTCTCAAACAAGAAGAAACACACAAAAAAGTGATTAATAATTAGTTTCCATGTCTGAGAATTGATACTTGTATGTACTTTCCAAAACTCTATGTCTGAGAATTGATACTTATATGTACTTTCCAAAACACATGTATATAGATAACATTCGGACCAAAAAACTATGTAACAACGTGTGACATCATA
>NW_008360329.1:4821896-4831353 GCF_000622305.1 Nannospalax galili | reverse complement strand
CATACATACATGTACATGTCTACACATATGCTTAGATCTTTATATCTGTTTATCTGCTTATATTATCTAATAATAGAGTTTTTGGGCTTTTTGTGTATTGTGTATACCTATAGAGAGATACATATATACAATATATGTGTATACAGTATATAGTCTATATCATGTACCACAAGGATCTAAGATTATTAGGTAATCTACTTAATATTGATGGATTAATGGTGTCAGAATTAAAACCCAGAATTTCTACTTCATGCGTAGACTTTCTATAGTACACAGCTCTCAAAAACAAGACCTAGTAAATGTTGGAAACAAAACAAAATGTATCCTATTTAACAAAGCGACTGCAAGTATCAGCTACCACCTGCTAATTCAATCATGTCTTTCCAGAATTATTGAATGGTTGATGGCATTTGTTTAACAGGGATTATGTAGTGACTTGTTATACTGGGGTATTTGAGAGAAAAGTACTCTTATAGAGTTAGCCAATAGATTCTTTTTGCTTAAGAAAACTAAAATCAGATACTGACAGTACCTACCACATTTCCCCCCAATTTTAGATTTTCTTCCATTTGTATGTGATGGTTGTTCAGGAATATTTTGGTAAGTTAAATTTTTATGCAAAATTTGAAAATAATTTTGTTGTTTAGTTAGTATGGGGTTAATGTCTGAGAATTATAGTGATTTAAAAATACTTGTAACTTTAGTCTTTGATAGTTGATATTCAGTGTAGTAATCACTTTAAAAAAACTGACTAGTTATAGGCTTTGATTGTTTATACACAGATGTGATTAGTCTTTAAATTTTTTGAAATTAGATTATATATGTGAATTTTGTGTAAAATTTGTGTCTTAATTACAAGGAGAAAATAATACTCACAAAATAAAGAATATACTCTTAAAAGATCCAGCTATGATTATTACTAAGTATTTTAATTACCAAATGAAAATAATCCAACCTATAATTATATTCCTTAAAAGGGATATTTATTGCGTATTATTTGAACACATAATTTGCAAATACAGCCTGTATACCAATCAAGGCTTTGGGAAAACATACTTTATTTACCATTAAACTTCCAAATATCAATATTTGATTTGTTAGAGTACTGAAAGAAAAAATTCTTCAGAACATAATTCAGAAGATTTGTTAGAAGTAAATAAAAGTATGGCATGCTTCTGAGTCATTCAGAATTGGGGCTTCCTTTCCTTCTTATTATTTTACTTACGCCTTTAAAAAGAAATAGGAAGATCCATTTGTTTTTCCGTGCACTTTAAAGCATTCAAAGTGAAGATAACTTAGAGTGGTATATTGTTTTGACTAAAATTGAAGTTGAACATTTATGGTTGAAAACTTTTGAGAGAAGATGCGCCTTTATGTGGCATTTCAGTTTATTCTTACATGAACGTTACCAATGTAGAAAGTATAACTATCTTAAGGATATCAAACATTGAAATAGCTCAAGTGACTTAAAGTGCTTTGTTTGACTGCATTTAAATAAACACTTTTTTGAAATATTTAAGCCTTGAACACAGAAGCAAGGACTCTCATAGTTGTCCTGAGGTATGTTTATTTTCTCTTATCTGATAAAGCATATTTGTATTCATGTACTTTCTTTCAGAATTTGATTTGATTTAAGGCTAGTCAGTGTACCAGAGATTAAAATTTAGCATCCTAAACTATGTGAACAGAATTTTACTTCGTTTATATTATTTTTCTCTATTTTAAAGAAAAATTGACCTATTTGCTATTTATACATTTTTATCCTCATAGTGCTTCTGTTTAAGAAGACCACTCATAGCATTAGACAGCACATTTATAATACACATTGGAATTGGTGCTCAGATCATAGTCTCCTTCCAGTCCACTGTTCCCTTCACTGTAGTATTCATTTTCACTGGCATCTGTTCAGTAGGATTCTATGGCAGTAAATTTTCCTGTCCCAGTCAGCTTTAGATTACTAAGAACAAGCCCTTAGTCCAACAAAAATAAAATCCCTCATCCTTATTCCTAACGAATTAATAGATTAAAGGGAGTTGCAGGTAGAAACCAAAATAGCACTCTTATTGCTAATAATAAATAATGAAGTGTAATAGACCCAAATAGGTCAGCAAAGGAAATCTGGAGAAATTGTCCTAAGCCTGATACTCACATATTACTTTGAATCGCTTCCTGGTGAGGCAGAAAGAAGATTTTCATTTCTGTTCTCTCAGTTATATAAAACTAAGGCTCCATGGGCTTTAGTTAAAATCTGACCCTTTTTTTGTGATCTATCTGAGGAAAGTAAAAATGTTAGTATCATGTAGGGTTAAATGAAAGGAAATACCCATTTAGAGTCATAGTAAAATTTATTGGTATTTCTTATGCAAGTTACAAATCTGGCCCCCTTTCCTTTTTTCTTATGGTAACATTTTATTTCTATGACTATCTCTTAAATTACCAGATCTCAAGTACAAATAAATTTGCCATTATGCCATTGCAACAGATTTGGAAGAATATTTAAGTTTTTAAATCCATTAAATTAGTACTGTCATTAATATAAAGGAATTTCCTCTTGGTGTAGATTTTAAGGAACTATTTTCTTAAATTTATTCGGCACTGGAAGTCTAGTTACGTTATATTCAATAACCTGACTGATCTGGTTCTGTTTTTGTTTTTTATTTGTTTTTCCTTCAAAATAATCTTGTGATATAGTGTTTTCTGGCAATAAAATATAGTATGGGAAATAGTTTATGGTTTTGAGAACTTTGCCTCATGAGTAAATATATAATTTTAAGAGTTCTCGCTCCTGAATTGTGTTTATGTGTATGAGTGTATTGCCTGCATGTGTGTAAGTGCACCTGCATGTGTGTAAGTGCAGTGCCCGAGGAGGTCAGAAGAGGGTGTCGGATCCCCTGGATCTGAAGTTATGGACAGTTGTTAGTTGCCATGTGGATGCTGGGAATTGAACCCAGGTTCTCTGCAAGAATAGCCAGTGCTCTTAACTGCCGAGCCATCTCTGCAGCCCTGGCATACTCATGGGGGCATCTTTGTAAGGCACTGTTGCAAAGTAAAGATTAAAATTGTGTGGTTATTAAATAAATAATTAACTGGAAAAAAGAAATAAAGCAGTGGCACCTGAAGGGGGGGGTGGGGAATTGTAGATACTAAGCTGGCTGTGGTGTGCAGCTTTGTGATCCAAGTTGAAGTTGAAGGCCAGCCAGGGCATTGCATAGGTAGACCAGTCTTTAAAAAAAAGAGTAGAGAAACTGAATAGTCATTTTAATTTGGCTTAAAACATAACTATAACACATTAGGAAAGTTATGAAAATGCAGAACAATCAGAAATCAGCCTGGTAATCATTTCTCATACAAACATTCCTTATAATTTGTGTATAAGAATATACAACTTAATCTAATAAGGTTAAACCACAATGATATGAATGGTGCCTTCTAACACTGATTTGTGTAGTCATTCTGAATGGGAAATGTAATCTCATTTTCCCTTTTTATGTTTTTAGGTGACTGTAATCGGTGAGAGACTGAAGACAGATAAACACAAATCTTACTCATGCTCATTCAAGGACTGTACTGAAAAAGAGCTTATGGCAGTTATATGTCCTTATTGTGAGAAGAATTTTTGCCTAAGGTCATCACTCAGACTGTTCAAGCTTTGTGTATTTGCGTAAGTTATATGTAAATACATGAACTGATGTCATAGCTCTGTCTTTATTGTAGACACCGTCATCAGTCAGATCATGAGTGTGAAAAACTGGAGATCCCAAGGCCTCGGATGGCTGCCACACAGAAACTTGTCAGAGATATTATTGGTAAGTACTAGGAAGCTTGTGTGCCTGTTTTCCTTACTGGTATGAGTTTATTAGTCCAGTGCTCCTTACTCTTACCTTTACTTCCAGTTATGGAAGTTTTGTTAACAGCCCCAGTTGTAATAACTTGCATTTTCATGACATTCTTGTTACAGTATTTCTCACAAAACCTACCTCAACCTATCAGTGAAATTTTGGAAATTGTTAAGTATCCCACAAGGTAGTCTATTTTGCTGGGCTGCGCAGATCAGCTAGTGAACCATTATAGCTGGATATGCTGATGAGGTTGTCTTTGTGGACTGCTTTGTCTAAAGAGTAAATTCTAATAAGGTTCAGCTGTGCCAATAATATAAAGCATCAGCAAAGGCTCTAGCTGAGACTTATCTGACAGTACATTACTCAGCAGAATTCTCCTTCCATATTAAGGATAGTGTACTTTTATTTATTTATTTAATTATTTTATCCAGCTGTCCTGGAACTCACTATGTAGACCTGGCTGGCCTTGAACTCACAGAGATCCACTCGGCCTCCCGAGTGCTGAGTTTAAAGGTGTGCGCCATCACATCTGGCCCTATTTATTTTTTATCAGTGTTACAGTATTCTTTTTTTAATATTTTATTTATTATTTTTATTTTATATGTATTCATGCATTGCCTGCGTGTAGGTAAGTGCACCCAAGTTGTGCAGTGCCTGCAGAAGACAGAAGAGGCTATCAGATCCCCTAGAACTGGAGTTACAGACAGTTGTTAGCTGCCATGTGGTTGCTGGAATTCGAACCAGGGTCTTCAAGAACAGTCAGTGTTCTTAACCACTGAGCCATCTCCAGCCTGATAGCGTACTTTTATTAAAACCTTCATCTATAACTAAATCCTAAAGTGTTTTGTAAAAGCATTAGTAACTTCTTTATAGAGTAAATTGGTTAAATCAGAAAGAAGTACATGCCTAAATATTTTTGAGAGAGAAGTTACTTAAATCAACTTCAGTGGTATATTTTCCATTAGTCATGTAAATATAATACTTATATATCTGTCCTATGTGTAATTTATATATGCTGAAGGCTATAGTTAGCAAGTGCTTCATAAGAAAATTCTTAAAATTTTAATGACAAAGTGTTTATGTGTTCCCCCTTCTTTCTTAGACTCCAAGGAAGGGGGAGCAGCAAGTAAAAGACGGAAAGGTGCAAAACATAGCGAGACAGCTGCAAAGGTCGCACTGATGAAATTAAAGATGCATGCTGATGGGGATAAGTCATTGCCACAGGTGGGTCTTAGAAATTTTGAAAAAACAAGAAACATGTCAAAGATAGTTGCAGTCTCTTTTTCTCCCTCTCTTCCATCAACTAACAACTTAAACCTAATATGTCTAATTTCTAAATATTACATGATTTGTGGTCTGTATAACTACTCTATACTTTTGTTTTTTTTCTACTTTATAGAGATGGTAATGAACCATATATATCCTTGTACATTTCTCCCCACTTTGCTTCTTATTTTTAACATTTATAAGCTATATTTAAGTTATAGTCTTGTTCATTCCATAGCTACACATTATTCCATTGTGTAACTGTACCCTCCTTTCTCTATTTTTATAATTAATAAAACTCCAATTTGTTTAGTCCGTTGCTATCATAAACTGCTCTACAGTGACAATCCTTGTGTTTAGGGAGAGTTTCTCTAGGATAGAATCTTTGAAATTCCAGCACTCCTGAGGCTGAGGCAAGAAGATTAAGAGTTCAGGGTTCACTGGAGCTACATCATGAGTCCCAGATGAGCTTGGAAAAAACTCATAAAATGTATATTTACATACATACGTAATAAAACACAGTTTCATTAACATGTAGCCATATATGTTATATACTCTGATACATATGTATCTATATATGTCTATAGAATGTATGTCTAGAATGTATAGAATGAGGGCTGTAAAAAGTAAAGCAGGTTTCAGATAGATTGTGCAGCCTTCTCTGCATATGTGACTCATTGAGTAGGAAATAACCTCAGGTATGCTACTACCGCTCCCTCTCATTCTCTTTTTAATCCACATCTTAGTCCAAGAAATAGATATATGTGACTGCCGTTTTTCCATTGATAAGTACTGTTCTGTCCCCTGTTATGGCCGTTATGTTTGTTTGATTGCTTTGGTTTTTTTGAGACCTGTTCTGATATAGCCCAAGCTGACCTCAAATTCACTATGTAGCCCAGGACACTCGACTCTTGATCTTCTTGCCTCTACCCCCGAGTACTGGGATTTCAAGTAATGGAAACTATGCCCAGCTTGGCCACTGTGCTAAGTAGCCTTAATTTGGTACTTTTATTTCTATGACATAAATTCCAGGAATGTTTTTCCTATCTCAAAGGTTGTACATATTTTAATTTTTAAATTTACTTTTATGTGTATGAGTGTTATGTATGTATGTATGTATGTATGTATGTATGTATGTATGTAAGTGTACTCATGTTGTACAAAGCCTGCAGAGGCCAGAAGAAGGTGTTAAAACCCCTGGAACTGGAGTTATGGACAGTTGTTAGCCACCATGTGAGTGCTGGGAACTGAACCCTCTAGAAGAGCAGCCAGTGCTCTTAACAGCTGAGACATCTCTCCAGTCCCATAAAGGTTTATATGTTTTAGTTTTTAATAATTATTTCCAAACACCTCCATAAGGCAGTTGTTAAAATTCATATTTCTACCAACAGTAATCATATAGTATATCTTCATTGACTAATTGCACTATGCAAAGCACTTTTTTGTGATTATGGAATTTCTATCTCCTTTAGTATTCACCTTTCTGTGATATGTTATCTTTACTTCACAGATAGGTAATCTGAAGTGAAGTACTGGCTACGAATCACTCACTAAGAGCCCGTCATTGCAACCAGTTCATTGTATTCTTAGGGCCCAAGTATGAGACGCCTCCTCCAGTAGCTGTTAAAACTTTTTAGAAAAATTTATTGATTTTATTTTATGTGCATGAGTGTATTGCCTGCATGCATGTAAGTGAACCCATGTCATGCAATACCCATGGAGGTCAGAAGAGTGCCTTGGATACCCTAGAACTAGATTTATTTATGGTTGTTAGCCACTATATAGGTACTGGGAATCAAAGTTGGGTCTTCTGCAAGAGCAGCCAGTGCTCTTAACCACTGAGCCATCTCTCCAGCCCCACTTTTAAGTATTTTAACACTTTAAAAATATTTAACCCTTTAAAAATATTTTCTAGTATGGGGGCTGTAAAAAGATACCTTATAATTACTGTAATTGCATTCCCTGACTACTACTTGGTTGTAACTACTTTTAGTGTATAGTAAAAAGTAGTGTTATTTGTGGCCATTTGAAATTGCTCTTTTCTGAATTACCTAGGTGTATTAGCTGTCTTTTCATAGCTGAGAGATAGTACCTGACAACCTCAGAGAGGAGACATTTATTTTAGCTCCTCATTTCAGAGATTTCAACTTGGTGGGCTGGTTCCCTTGCTATGAGCCTGTGATAAGACAGAATCTCATGGTAACAGGAACATGTTGGCAGAGGGGCTGCTCACCTCATGTCACCTGGGCAGTGGGGGTGACATGGGGAGATAGTATGCTTCCCCTTTCTTTCCTTTCCCATCAGTCTTAGCCCCCAGCCTATGGGATGGTCACTCACATTTAGAATGAAATTTCTCCTCTTACTGCTGTGGGGATGTGCTTTACTAATCTAGGTGCCTCTCAGTCCTGTGAGGGTGACAGTTAGGATTAACCATCTCCTTATGCCTTTCCTGCTGTGGTTGTCCTTTTTGATTGTCTTTTAATCTTGTTTGGTTCAACTCAACACTTAAACTACAGTTGATATTAGTACTTTATAATCAACTTGTTTTGCAATTTTTTTCTTTCAAAATCTGTCAGATACATTGATATGACTAATGTTTGTCACTGAGATATTGGTACTATAAACGTTTCTACTGTTGGTCATTTCTTTAATTCCTATTTTGATTTTCATCAGGATTTCAAAATCTTTTGCTTTGTCTTTAATCTGTTTGGGTTGTGTTTTTGTTTTAATACATGATTTGAGCTAAGGTCTAGTTTCATTGTTTTCTTTTGGCTAGCTAGCTTTGCGTCATTGATTATTAAATAAATTGTCTTTGTTCTGTTGAATCAAAATACCAAAATATCACTTTCATAATAATGTAACATTACATACATGCAGGTCTGTTTCTAAATTTCCCACTTGATTTCACCACCACTGTATTTTTAGTAACATTTAAAAAATTTATGTGTATGAGTATATTGCCTACACGTATGTAAGTGCACTCGTGTTGTGCAGCACCCACAGAGGACAGAAGAGGGTGTTTGATCCCCCCTCCCCCCAGTTATGGATGATTGTTAGCGCAGTGTGGGTGCTGGGAACCAAAACTGGGTCCTCTGCAAGAGCAACTAGTGCTCTTAACCTCTGAATCATCTCTCCAGCCCCTAGTAACATGGCTTAATAAAAGCTATATTAGCTTTATAAAATGTTCTATATATGATAATATAAACTCCATCTATATCTTTCTTAGCAACTCTTTAGCATTCATCCATTTACATTTTATAATGATTATATCCAAAATTAAAACTTTCATGATTTTCATGATTCTGTCCCTGGGACAAGATTATGAATGACAGGCTCCAGCCGATGAAATTAATATGAAAAGCAAGAGGCAACAGAAAAGTGTCTTTTCTGTCTCCTCCATTTGCTACAGAGATATAAGTTGTAAATAATAGGAGATAAGGATGTGGGTGTTGATAGGAATGCCTTCACCACCTCATGGGAGATTTGTGTCCATTGTCCCTCTGGGGATTCTGGGGATTCTGGCCCACTTCCTGCTCTTAAGATTCTAGCTACAGGCTGGGTGTGCTGGCACACGCCTTTGATCCCAGCACTCCAGAGGCAGAGGCAGGCTGATCTCTGTAAGTTCAAGGCTAGCTGGGGCTACAGAGAGACCCTGTCTCAAAAAGACCAAAAGGAAAAAAAAGAAAAAAAAAAGATTTTAGTAACAGACACAAAGCCTCTGAGGTGCAGTGTTGTGTGGTTTCCATGAGGTTAGGTAACATAACATTCATTTTCCCAGCAGTTCCTATGAGCAAACTTGAGTCTGGAAGGCCTCACTTGGACTTTGCACCATATAGCATATATTAGTTTGGAGAAAGTTGACAGTTTTATATTGTCTTCCTGTCTAAACCCTGAGATGGTTTTTCACTTATTCAAATCGTTTTATTTCCTTCTCTAGCATTTTATGTTTCTCTTCATTTAAGTCTTATTTTCATCACTATTTTTCTCTTCCACTGTAAATATTTTATAAAATTTTATTTTTATTTTATGTGTATGAGTGTTTTCCCTTCATGTATGTAAATGCACTCATGTCATTCAATGCCCACAGATGTCAGAATAGGGTGTCAGATCCCCTGGAACTAGAGCTATAGATGGTTAGCTGCCATGTGGGTGCTAGGAATTGAACCCATGTCCAGGGGAAGAACAACAAATGTTCTTAACACCGAGCCATCTCTCCAACCTTGTAAATAGAATATTAACTTTCATGTCTGTTTGTAAATATTTATGCTAATATGAAGAGGAAAAAAGTCTTGGTATTTTTCTACATCTTATTCAGCCACTTCAGAAACCAATTCTTTTTATTAACTTTAGAA
>NW_008360329.1:4809831-4821663 GCF_000622305.1 Nannospalax galili | reverse complement strand
ATCTATCTATCTATCTATCTATCTATCTATCATCTATCTATCTATATACCGTTACACTGATTAACAGTAAAAATAGTCTTAATTGTTCTTTTTCAGTAGTTACACCAGTTCATTTTCTTTTTAAAAAAATATTTTATCATTTTTATTTTTTATGTGTACGAGTGTATTGCCTGCATATATGTGAGTACACCTATGTTATGCAATGCCTCGGAGGTCAGAAGAGGGTGTGGGATTTCCCTGGAACTGGAGTTAAGGACAGTTTGTAGCTGCCTTGTGGGTACTGGGAATCAAACCTGGGTCCTCTGCAAGAGCCGTCAGTGCTCTTAACCACTGAGCCATCTCTCCAGCCCCACTTCATTTTCTTGTGCCACATTTTGTAGACTCTCCAATATACAGATTACAATAATAATCATAACATTATAAACATTATAAAAATGTTTACATTTTTTCTAATTTTTATTATTTTTAATTTTATGTGTATGCGTATTTTATCAACATGTGTATATGTGCACCATATGCAGGTCTGGTGCCTGCAGAGACCAGAAGAGGATGTCATATTCCCTGTCATTACAGATGGTTGTGAACCACTTTGTGCATGCTGGGAACTGAACCCTGTTCCTTTGCAAGAGTAGCTAGTGCTCTTAATCATTGAGCCATCTCTCTAGCTCTGACGTGTTTACATTTTTAACACATGTATCTAAATACCAACTTTTCTTTCAAAGTCTTAAGTTACTTGGTATTCTTTCCTGACTAAGACAATGAACTTGACGTTTTTTCCAACAAATATCGTCCCATTACCTCAATAAGACATGAACTCTGTTTATTTCAAGTATAACTGTTCAAGTTCACAACTTTTAAAATCTTTCCCCTTCCCTTGGGACTCATTTTTATTTTTTCTAGAGTATATTCTTCAGTAGATTATTCAATAAGGGTCTTCAGTGGTAAACTCCATTATTTCTTTCATCTGAGAAGTTCTTATTTTTTCCCTTACTTTTAGCTTGATTTTCTATAATCATTTCTTAGTTCTTTGTATACTGTTCATTGACTTCTGCCATCTGTTGGTAAGGAAACAACTCGTTAACCTTATTATTACCTTTGTGAGTAATCTGTTACTGGATATTTTACAATTTTATCCATGATATTTCCAGTGCAGTGTCTCTGGATGTGTGTTGATCCTAATTGCCTAGCTTGATATTTATATCTTGCTTTATTTCCACTTATTTTCCTTCTGTAACTTGTACTTTTTATGGGTAGTATTACACAGTGTATCTCACTGTGCATCCTAAATAGCTTTAGTATCTTTTAAATTTTCTGTTATTTTCATTGCTTTATTTTATAATTTATACTTAGTAATTTCACAAGTTTATCTTGACTTGAAGATTCTTCTCAAAACTATCTCCCCTTACATACCAGTTCCTACCTGGTAATTTTGTGTTTTCTTTCCCCTTGCCTGCCTACCCAGAACCTCAATTTCAAATCCTAAGCCTGAGATAAGTTAGTGTTTCTGCTCAGAGAGATCTCCAGTTTGTTGAAGTTGCATTTATGGAGCTGGAAGAGCCAGGCTTTGTTCCCTCTCAGGGGAGTACAGTCATGCTCTTATGCTTTCCTCTGTACTGGTTTGTGTGAGCAGCATCCAGGTCAGCATCAGCAGTTGCTTCTGCCTGCCTTCCTGGATCCTGTTCTCCTTAGTCTTTTAAAAAGTTTGTATGTAACAAAATATAGCATAAGAAGGGAGACAGATACAGAGCTGAAGTCTCCCACCTGCATCTCCCTGAAAGCAGCGAACCTTCTAAGAATTATGTCTTTTTCTCTGTGTGATATGTAGTTTACTTTTTATGTTTTCTTTTGTTGATGCCTTTTGTTATTTATTATTTATTTATTTATTTATTTATTTATTTATTTATTTATTTATTTATTTATTTTAGAGACTGGGTCTCCTAGGCTGTCCTTGATTTGCAAATTCATGAACCCCCTACCTCAGCTTGCTGTTAGTTCATTTTTGATCCTGACACATTTATCTTTTTTAAAAAGAGGCTGCATCTTTTTATTTTTCTCTTTTGTTATTTGAACTCTTATTGTTTTCCTTTTGGAGCAGAGTCTGATTATGGAAGTGACCTAAAACTTAGGTTTTCCAATGATTCATTTTTTTCTCTGAATGTTTTTTTATCTGTAATAACTGATTCCAATTGATCTTCAACAAATCTAAATTCCGTAATGCTGAGCTAGGAATTGTTTTGACTCTATTATTTCTTAGAATAACTTTTTTGGTTTATTTTTTATTTGATATGGATGAGTGTTTTGCCTGCATTTATGTAAGTGTACCACATGTGTGCAGTGCCTACAGAGGCCAGAAGAAAGCATTGGCTCCCCTGGAACTTGAGTTATGGATGGTTGTTAGCGGCCATGTGGGTGCTGGGAACCAAACCTGGGTCTTCTGTAAGAGCAACCAGTGCTCTTAACTGCTGAACCATCTCTCCAGCCTCTCTTAAAGTAATTTTGATTGTTCTCAACCTTTTCCATCAGAGTGGCTTCACTTATATCAACACTTTTTTTTCAGTCTTTTTGAGACAGGGTCTCCCTGTAGCCCCAGCTGTCCTGGAACTCACTATGTGGACCAGGCTGGCCTTGAATGCACAGAGATCTGCCTGCCTCTGCCTCCCGAGTGCTGGGATTAAAGGCATGCGCCACCACTTTTTATTATGTAGGAATTTGTCTGTGAAGACAGCACCCCCTAAAGCAGTTTTTAGAAGTCAGGGAAAAGCCTATACTCCTTGTTTTTATTTTATTTATTTTTTTCTATTCTTTCCTATTTTTTAAAAAATGTGTTAGTTAAGTAACAAAATATAATGTAAGGAAGAAGAAAGGGTGTAGAATATATGAAAACCCATCTCCTTAACACTTTTCTTTTTGAAGTATTTCTCTGGGGTTTGTTGTACTTTAGTTTCTTTGTTCTCAAAAATCTTACTATCTCTGTATATAGTGAAGTCTTTCACACAAAAAGTGTATTTTATATATCAAAGAAGCCCTCTGCAAGTGACAGAAACATGATTCCGAGTCGTAAATCAAATTTGTTTCCTCATAAAAGTGACAGAAACATGATTCCAAGTCATTTCCTCATAAAAAGGAATAACCAGATTGAGGGATTCAGATTTTGTTGCGTCCATCCATTTTCTTGACTTCCTCTTGAACATGTTAAACTCATGCCTCCCTCAGAAATGACTGAGGGAGGTAAATGAAACCTGTAGTCAATTCCAAGTGTAAATCACTGTGATTCACTACAGAAAAAAAGAGTGTTCCTTCACTCCAGTCTCTGAACATAACAACATCTTATGAAAAGACCCTGAGTGACCTGACAAAGGTCACATACCTGTCACAGGTGACCTAGCAGGGCCCTGGGTCTCAGGCACTTGCAGTTAGGCGGATGGGCTGCACATTTAGTCTCCTCACTAATAGTAGCAACATTAGAAGGAAGTCCTTCACTGACTAGAATAAGAGAGGAGACGGTGTCACTAGATAAAAGGGGTGTCTTATTTCATGTGTCTAATATATATTTTCACCTTTGTTTATACAGACAGAAAGGATTTACTTTCAGGTTTATTTACCAAAAGGGAGCAAAGAGAAGAGCAAAGCCATGTTCTTTTGCCATCGATGGAGCATTGGAAAGGTCATAGACTTTGCTGCTGCTCTTGCCAGTCTTAAAAATGAAAATAACAAGTTAACAGCCAAGGTAGCATCTAGTTACCACTTTTCCCTTCAAGTCTTTGGGTATACTCTTTATGGGCTTGAGTCTTTATCACAGTGTGATTTGTTTCTCTTTCAACAGAAGCTAAGGTTGTGTCACGTCACTTCGGGAGAAGCCTTGCCTTTGGATCATACTTTGGAAACTTGGGTTACTAAAGAGGACTGCCCTTTATATAATGGTGGGAATATTATATTGGAATATCTTAATGATGAAGAGCAGTTTTTAAAAAATGTTGATTCTTACTTAGAATAGTCAGTCATTCAAGGAAATTTCTATATAGTTAGATTGTCAGTTTCTTTTACTACAAATGCTTTTACCTTTAAAAGATGCTTTTAAACTTTATTTTCATTATGCCATGATTTACATTATAATTTTTCTATTAAGTTTGAGGTTTTATGTTTTAAGGATTAACTATGCACTGATACTCAATTGCTAGCAAAATATTATTTTTAATTAGCTTGCTCTGGGTTATGCTGTAGAAACATCAGCAAAATATCTTTCCCATTTGACTAACGTTAGCTGTTGACTGCCTGGCACATGCCATATCACCTTCGCTACAAGCACCAAGCACATGCAATGCCTGGCCTTGTATGATTGCTGTTCCTTCCAGCAGAGGAAGAAGCAGATGGCAGGTGTTCAGTGGGCTTTTATAAGGCATTCTTGTCACTTTTATTGTAAGCAATCCCCCTGATCAAGCCTAATATTGTATTGCCAGAATGCCTGACTCTCTACCTCATCATGTGTGAACTGATGTGTGTACATGAATTAAAGAAACTTAGAGATCCTCTTATTCAATCTCCAAGTATTTGGATGAGAAATCTCATACCTAAGAAGGAAAAGCTATTTTCATGGTATCATGTAATTGCATTGGATATTTCTGGTAAAGAATACCCTCTAATAGAATTCATCTTTTTGTTTATATGACTATTTCAAATGAAAAGAAAGATGGAACAGCCTGACCTGTTACAGTCTCTTCTCTATGTCAAAGCAGAGCACATACCAAAAGTTGCTACATTTTACCTACAAATTGAATCCTGGGGGATGCTTTCTGTCTATACCTGATGAAGAGTGAGTGTTTTCTGTCTATATAGGTTGAAAGACTATCCGCAGAAGGAAAGAAAGTCTTCCTATTTATTTTGTTTGTTTGGTTTTGTTTTTCCTCCTTTCTTTGTCAGTTATCATGAACACACATGGTGGCTTTGGATTTAATTAAAGGAAAAACTAAGAATGTTCTTTTTACCTTTTTCAACTCTGCCTTTTTCATTTTCATGTGATAAATAGTGATAACGTCCAAGTTTTACCAGGTTCTTATATAGCCATTCATTTATATAATTACCTGAGTATCTATTGGATGTATTAATGTCTAGTTGCTGTGGTAGATACAATGAATATATGTGTACATACTTAATAACTGTAATCCAAATTTGCATAGCAAGTTGTAAATATGTGAATAGACAGCGTAGCTATGTTTCAATAGCTATTTTATCAGAAGCTATCAAACTAGAGATAGAAGTGACCCTTAAAGAACCCATATATGGCCGGGTGTGGTAGCGCACACCTTTAATCCCAGCACGCGGGTGGCAGAGGCAGGCGGATCTCTGTGAGTTCAAGGCCAGCCTGGTCTACATAATGAGTTCTAGGACAGCTGGAGCTACAGGGAGACCCTGTCTCAAAAAGACCAAAAAATAAAAATAAAAAGAACCCATATACTAGAAAGTTTTGTTACAAGCCAGTACTTTACTGTGCAATACACAGTAGTTGGTCAGCACATACATCATAATTGAACAAAACTAAATATACCAGAAAAATAATACCTACTAAGAAGAGGCAAAGGAGCCTGGCAGGGATTGAGTTCAGCCTAGGGAGGATGAAAGGATCACCTGTTAGTGATCAGATAAGACAGACAAGGCTGCATGGGGCAAGAAATACATCACTGGGTAGACTGGCCATATACTAGGTCAAGTCCTAGATAGTGGAGCCAGCTGGGCTGGAGGAGGCCAGAGACGAGCATCCTCCATACTAAGGTTTGGCAGCTTAAGCATGTGCCTAAAGAGAACAAGGTGTGGGAGAGAACCTCAGTCCCTCTGCTTCCATGTGTCTCAGTTATTCTGAAATCAGAAAAGTATTTTATGGGTTTAAGTGTGCCTGATGAAATTGTAATTTTCATTGTCCCCACCCTACCCTAGTGTTTACATTCCCTTACAAATAATTAAAACTGTAAGTGGGAAACCCACACATTATGGAAGAAGAGGTTAGAAAAACATTTGAAATGCTGCCTTGATACCAGTGAGCTACAGTATAGTGATACAGCAAATACATTGGGATGATGGATGATCAGATTTTTCTCAGCTATATTTATCAGACCTCAGTTTCCAGAGTTTTCAGATAAAGACAAAAGTTGTGAGACCCTGAAGAAGGGAAATAAGATTCTGAACAAAGTATCTGGGGAGAAAGCACACGTATTTCATTTCTGCTCTATTAAAATTGTGAATTAGGTATTTGACCACATAATTGTAAAGTCAGGTTTATTTTGTGATTTTATTTTTTAAAATTACATTTGTGTGTGTGTGGCAGAGTGCACACATGAACCACAGCTCGAGTGTGGAGGTCAGAAGACAATACAGGGGACCTGGTTTTCTCCTTTTACCATGTGAGTTTTGGGCACTGAACTCAGTTGTCAGCCTTGACAGCAAGCGCCCCCCCCCCCCACGCTGTCTCATCAGTCTCTCTTTCATTTTGACAAACACTTTTACTATGTAGCTCAGGCTGGCCTTGAACTTGTGACTCTCTTGCTTCAGCCTCTGCAGTACCATGTATTTCTTGTCATTTTAAAGTTCAGTGGGTAGGAATTTAACTGAAATACCACAAAAGCTGAATGGTTCTATTCTCTGTACTTACCATTGGTACAATGTATCTTTCTTTAGTGTGCTACATAGAAATAAATTCATGACACCTGAAGTCTATTGTATTTGCGAGATTAAACTACATAAACAACAGTTTTTTAAATCATCAAGATATTTTCTAAAAATGGCTTTGATATTTTTAAAAGAACAACCATGATCTAAATGCTTAATATGAGATGTTCTTCTTTTCACTGGTTGTATCATGGTTCTGTGGATGATCTGAAATGATCACCTGTTAAGAGACCACTAGGTCTTCAGGCTCAGGAGAAGACATTTGTATGGGGGAGCAGGGTGAATAAGAACAAAGCATGATGACATGCATGGAAATGCCATAATGAAGCCCATAACTTTGTATTCTAAAGTGAAAAAAAAAAAAAAAAAAGGAGACATTTGTAGTATTGGGTTTGTTGTTTTATTTGTTGCTTCTTGGCATCACACCTTTCTCTTCTTGTTTAGAAATACACAGTTAAGTCTGGATTGCATTTTCTTATGCCTGGAAGCTGAGGCACAGTTGAGTTAGTTGATTATCCATGCCCTTAATTGTGCACACTGAGCCATGTTACAAAGGAAGACTAGGACATCAGAATTAGTATCAGTGCCTTTCCACTGCCAGGTTCCAAATGCCCAGTAGCATCCACTTAGCTAGGCTATACCTTTGGCCATGGTACTGTGGTAGGAATCTCCCAGAACAAAGAAAAGGGAGTAATTTGGCATGGTCTGTGCCAGAGTGCACACAGTTCTGCCTGCCATGACCTTGCAGCAGGGAGCACTCAATCAGGATGTGTGTGTGTGTGTGTTACCATATATGAGAGACAAACTGAACTGCAAATGGAAACTAACAGAGGGCAGAAAAGGCTGGGTCTTTCTTTGTTCAAGGCTCTGCTTTTGAAAACTAATGGCCTGTGCTCGCACATTAAACTGCTTCCTGCAAAAGCCTTGGGGTTCTGTTTTCCGTTCAGAGTGCCTACTATGCTTTCTGGGGGCTCTCTGAAGATCAGAGGGAATAGATTGTACCTCCTTTGTTGTTGTAGTGCAAGTACTCTTCTAAGCACCAACCCTCTTGGTTTGCTGGGGGCTTGGACTTTGAAAGCACAACAGGCCACGGTGTGGGGTTGCGGGGGAGAAACCAGTTCAGCGAAGCAACCATCAGGACTAGTAAGGACCCAAGTTCAAGTTCAGTTTGCTTTTGTTTCAATTTGGTAATTTTGTTTTTGATCCCACTCTAATGAGTGGAAGGAAGGTCAACCTTCAAAGTCCAGAACTGTCTGAATAATCTCATGAGAATGAGATTAAAACAGTTCCACAATGATTTCAGTGCCCTCAGCACTGGGCACCGGGCAAAGGGTTGGAGCTCCTATGTGAATGTAAATGAGTGGGATGCAGAAAGGGAAAAAAGAGGTTCTGAAAGAAAAAAAAAGGCAGGGGGCTGCACCAGGTCTTTGTATGTGAGGTGGCTGATGAAAAAAAAAAAAAAATGAAGCATGGATGTACTGGCAGGATGAACAGTGGCCAGACCAGGAGGCTGGAAGACGGGGCCAAGACTGCCCCTGTGCCAGGCTTCCAGGTGCATAGCAACTGCCATGAGGCCACGATTCAGGGGTGTGGGCCAGGTCCAAGGTGAACAAAGATGAGCACTGGCCTTTCAGGCAAGACCGACTTTTGTTCCTCCTAGCCAAAGGCAGCTGTTGTCTGAGCTCCAACCAAGCTGCGCTGAGTAAGTGCACTCCCTAAAGGGCATGTATGCAAGGCAGTGCAAGGCTCTCTGTAGCCCAGACCTAGGGCATTAGGGTGAAAAGGCCATCTTTGTTCCTGTGGAAGGAGGGCTGAGGACTCCATAACATCAGAGGCTGTGCACACCGATGGATTTGCTAACAATAACAAAGCAAAGCAAAAAAGTGGGCCTACAACTGCTGATGAAACCTGCCCCAAAGATACGTGACTTAAAGAGAGGGTGGGGGTCCTCTTGGTACAAGAAATGATAAATTTATAAAATTATACTTTGTAACTAACTGCTGGTTAAACAAGAAAGTTAGAAAGATGGAGGGCTGGAGAGATAGCTCAGCTGTTCAAAGTTAAGATAATATTGACAACTATAAATCAGACCAAGAGAAAGTCAAAAGTCCAGGAATTCAAGGTCCAGATCTTCAAATGGAACCAGGGATACTGAAGGTCACGTCTGTTCAGATCAATCTTAAAGCACCTGGGGAAATAATTAAAAGAATTATTGCTGGCAGACATGGAGTTTAATTCCAGCAAAGTTTTTTTAAAAAGTCCAAGTGAAGAAAGTTTGCTTGAGACTTATAACAAAAATGCCTAATTAAAAATATGTGTGCAGGTAGTATTCATTTATTGCAATGTGCCATGGTGTTTGAGTTCACCTCTTGTTTAAGGAAATAACAAATTCAAGGTTATGAATTTTTTTATTATTACTTTATGTGTATGAGTGTATTGCCTGCATGTGAGTGAGTGCACCTGTGTCACGCAATGTCACGGAGGTCAAAAGAGGGCTTCGGATTCCCTGGGAACTGGAGTTAAGGACAATTCATAGCCACCATGTGGGTGCTGGGAATCAAACCTGGGTCCTCTGCAAGAGCAGTCAGTGATCTTAACTGCTCAGCCATCTCTCCAGCCCCAAGGTTATGAAATTTATATAAATAAAATTTTCTCCTAAGAATAAAAAATAAAATGAGGACAAAACTGTAAAAGCTTAAAGCCAAGTCACAAAAGTCTTAAACTGTGCAAAGTTTATGTACTAATAATAACATTTGTAAGAACTGACTTAAAAGAACAAAGAATGTATATCCAATTCAGATAATTACTTGTGCTTTTACTACATTATACTTTAGCCACTTGGGGAAACTGAGTCGTAATAAAATCATAACTGTTCAAACTGTTTTGTCTAGGCTTTGTATAGATGTTATACAAAAGTTAACTTTACAAAACTGGGTGTTCAATAAAACTTGAATAAAAAAGTCAAAGAAAGCCAGGCTTGGTGGCACATGACTTTAATTCCCTGCACTTGGAGGACAGAGGTGGACAGATCACTGTGAGATTAAGACAAGCCTGAAGTAATCTACATAGCGAGTTCCAGGCCAGCTGGGGCTATAGAGTGAGACCCTGTCTAAAAAACAAAATTATTTTTAAAGTCAAAGAAAACGCCCAACATTGTAGACCTTGACTTCTGAAGTCAACCATAACCCAGGGACAGTGAGACCCCTTTAGTAAGTCAGCTGTCATCTTGATCAGAGAGGTCATGGGGTCCCCAGAGATTGGATTCTACCCAGTGTACATCCTAGAAGTCACTGAGGCCTTCAGGCTCTGTATGATACAATGCAGAAGTTGTAACTGTGCAGGTGTCTACACCATTACTAAACAGACACATAAGAAACAGGGAACTTGCCAAAGGGGAAAAAAGTTAAAAAGAAAACAAGTCTCAGAGGGGAGGCCTCCTAAGTAGAAGCCCTCTCAAAATATCCAGGGGATCTTCACAAAAGTAACTAAGATGAAAACAAACTAAAGTATTTACTACTGATGATGAATCACCTTTACAAATGTATAAAGCTCCCCCCCCCCTTAGCTGCTACTGATGATAATGTGATTAAAATTGATTTTAAGCAAGTCATGTAATGATTTTGTCTTGTTAACTATACATATAGACTACATTAATTGGGACTATCATATCCCATGGCACCTCCATCTGAAAAATAAAGAGTAGATCAGATTTTAATACACACACACACACACACACACACACACACACACACAAAACTGGTTTTTTACTTAAAACAAGATTACCCTTGGGGCTGGAGAGATGGCTCAGCGGTTAAGAACACTGGCTGTTCTTGCAGAAGATCCGGTTCAAATCCTAGCACCCCCATGACAGCTAACAGCTGTCCATAACCCCAGTTCCAGAGGATCCAACGGCCTCTTCTGTTCTCCACCAGCATTGCACAACATGGGTGCACTTACCTACATGCAGGCAATACATGCGTATATATAAAATAAAAATAAAATATTTTAAAAAAAGATTAGACTAAGTGTCTACCTATAACTTTGCTTAAGATTAAAATAGCTCTTTTTAAAATTTTTATATGTATGAGTGTTATTCCTGCATGTAGGTAAGTGCACCCGTGTCCTGCAATGCCTGTGAGGACAGAAGAGGCCGTCGGATCCCCTGGAACTGGAGTTATGGACAGTTGTTAGCTGCTATGTGGGTGCTGAGATTCAAACCCTGGTCTTCTGCAAGAACAACCAGTGCTCTTAACCGCTGAGCCATCTCTCCAGCCCAAGGTTAAAATAGTTCTTAATGGAACTATTTCCAGCCGTGAAAACTAAAAGTCAATTTCTCAGAAATTATGCGCTGTTTTTCTTCTCCCTTTTGCTTTCTCCAGATTACAAGGCCTTCCTGTCCAGATTCCTTCACTCAAATTCCAGTCCATCCTTTCCAGCTTCAGAATCAAATGCTGATTAGAAAAAGCTGAAAAGAGAAGAAATTAAAATTGACTTTGGAGGGGCCCTTTCTGGTGCTCTAATCACCAAGATGACTAAAAAAGGCTGGATACATTATATCAAATTAAAAATGTCACTGACAACAGTACCCAGAAAAAAATAAACAATCTTGCCACCAGAAAATCCTTTGAAACTAGAGCTAAGAAAGAACCGTTTTTAGCATATTTATTATGGGGAGAAATAATGGGATGTGGGAAGCGAGCACAGCCGAGCCAGCCAAAGATGGAGCCCTGGCTGGCTGCCAAACCTCATGCTGTTTACTTCAACTCTTGGCTGATTGCCAAGGCTCGTGACCCTCGCTTGTTTACTCCAACTCCCTGAAGCATGGTGAGCCCGAACATGTGCTGCCTGCCTGATGATCTTACTATGTGGCCCAATGAGCTGCCACTCTGCCTGCCCGCTATGCGTGTGTGTGCCCTGATTGGTCCTGGCCAGGGGGAGGGCTGTTGGGAACGCTATATGAACAGCTGAAGTGTGTAATAAGAAAAGGATGAAGAGAGAGAGATATAGGAGAACAACAAAGAATAAGTATAGTGGGTGAGATAATAAAGAGAAACAAAGAATGAAGAAAGAGAGAATAAAGGAAGAATGAGAAAAAGAAGCTTGAACCTCACCTTGATGTCTGTGTCATCTTTCCTCGGCTCTGCTGGACAGAGTCATGGCTCGCGACAAGTGGTG
>NW_008360329.1:4806644-4807472 GCF_000622305.1 Nannospalax galili | reverse complement strand
AAATGCTATATAAAGAGCTGAAGTGTGTAATAGAAAAAACACAGCATCATGGGAACACAGCATCATAAGGACACAGCAACAGAGGGACAGCATCATAGTGAAGAGAACATGAGAGAGAATAAGAGAGAATAAAGGAAGAAAGAGAAACAGAAGCTTGAACCTCACCTTGGTGTCTGTGTCGTCTTTCCTGGACTCTGCTGGACAGAGTCCTGGCTCGCGACAATGGGTAACTTGATAATTAATGTAAATAAAAGAGTCTCCTCTGACTCTTCAGTTGGATACATGTTTAGTCTTACCCTGTGGATGCTTAGGAGAACCAGAGAAAATTTTCTTAGATGGAAAAATATGTATCCTAAGTTCTTCCTCAAATGGGTGATCTAAGGAAAGTTTAAAATTTATTCTAAATAGTCTGATATTTTGTTACTTAAAGGACATAATAGATTCACTTTGTTTTTAACTTTTGCTAAATAGGTGCTGCTTATAATTCTGTTATTATGAAATCATAACAATAATACCTTGATCTAAAAGAATACATCTTGTCTAAATTCCTAAAGAAAAAAATCTATTAAAACAGCCCAACCTTAAACCTCCTCATTTTCTGATGGGAATCCCTGGTTGTCTCCATCTCTAAAACCCAATATATGGAAGATAAATTACTGTTATATAAAAAGAGTTTTCAAATAGGATAAAAATTTTCCAGAAAGTTACTCCATATTCTTTTCCTATAACTTAACAATTAATGTAATGGAAACATCACCACTTATTATAAAATTTAATGGCTGACATGTTTCATGTTATAAAAAATTTAAATAAAAAATGTATATAAAT
>NW_008360329.1:4804801-4806439 GCF_000622305.1 Nannospalax galili | reverse complement strand
AAACTGGATATAAAGAATTGAATACTTTGGCAAAGTTGGTTAAATTTGCAATACATGCACTTAATAAAAATAATTATTGTGCTTATGTGGCAGGACATCCCCAGGCTCAAGTACTACCCTTCCCCCTAGAATGGGACACAGACCCCACCAGAGTAAAGTATAATTTGGCCCTCTTACAGGATAAAGATGCATTGGAAAATAAAACTTGCCAGTCTGTTGCCCCTGTTCCTGGCTATACAGGCCAGGTCATTGGAACCCTCTCCTCATCAGCAGGGAGAGTAAATCACTCTTCATGTCTCACATGATGGGGATGGATTCTCTTATCCTGTGGGGGACTATGAAACCTAAACTCATGTCCTAAATGTTTCAAGCAATGATGGGACCAATAGCAATTACTCTGCACTCAGTGTCTCCCAAGCTGACATCTGATGGTACTGTGGACAGGAGAACCTTTGCTCAAGCCTACCACTTGACTGGTAAGCAATCTGTGTGCTCATTCAATTGGCTATACCTGTTACCCTGGCCTTGCAAGTCTCCCCTAAAAGAAATTAATCCCAGAGCTAAGAGGCCATTACCTGGGTCCTTTAATGCCCATGTTGACTTTATAGGAGTCCCTAGGGGAGTTTCAAATAAATTTAAGACTAGTAGCCATGGGTTTCAAATAGACTATATTCTGATGATCAACAATAAAAAAAAAGTAAATTAATCAACAAAGATTTTTCAGTCGTACCAAAAATGCCTTTAAGGAATATCTAGCCAGCTGAATGTCCTGGGAGAACAAAGTCACATTTAATGCTAACAAAAGAAAAAAATTGTATTATAACCAATAGGTGATGTTACACTTTTATTCCCAATAATACAGTTCCTGATTAAACAACTACAAAGGTTCTTGAGAAACTACTTTGTCCAATGAGTTAACTGAAAATTCAGGAATAAATGATCTTTTTTCTAACCTTATAAAGCAATGGTTTAGGGGGCTGGAGAGATGGCTCAGCAGTTAAGAACAGTAGTTACTCTTGCAGAGGACCCAGGTTTGGGTCCCAGCACCCAAATGGCAGCTAGCAACCATCCTAACTCAGTTCCAGGGGATCTGATGCCCTCCTCTGACATCCATGGGCATTGCATGACATTGTGCACTTATATACATGTAGGTAATATTTGTATGAGTATACAAATAATAAAACACTAAATAAAAATAAATACATAAAGTAAGCCCATTTGTTATAGTCTTCATGTCATAATTACAATAGGATGTTGTATAATCCTGTGTATACAAAGACATTCAATGACTAATTAAAACAATAGCAAAAAATTCTTACATCTTATCATAATTGATCATAAATGAGTGCCTCAGTATAAAAAGTCAGATAATTAGTCTATTTTTACAAAACTCTTTTGTCAAAACATATTAAATATAAACTACTCCAACAGCTATCAAAATACCTGAAAGCAGATCCTGAATCCATCACTCTAGAGTCCAGCCTTGGAAGACAAAAACAAGGAAGAACCCAATAGAAGGATGCTTTTGGAAGCACTTGTCAAGAAACTCCAATGGACTCTCCTATGAACATTTGAAAATTGCCCTGTTCTGACTTTTTTCTAGTTCCTTGTCTAGAACTTGTAATGCTAATTACTCTT
>NW_008360329.1:4800259-4804672 GCF_000622305.1 Nannospalax galili | reverse complement strand
ATCCCTGTTCAGCATGGAAGAAGCTAGAGCAGTCTGCGTCCCTATTCCCTATTGGCAATTTGGGTAACCCCTTCAAAGGATGGTGTGATAAGAATAGCAGGTATGAATTGGCTAGACAGTTAAGGTTAAAAAAAACCCAAAGAAAAGTAGCCAGTTTCTTGGCTAAAAGTCAAAATGTCTTGGGACGGTTAGCAACATACTCTTTTCCAAAGGCCAAAAATGTCAAAACTATTTGGGAGCTTGTATCTAATCCTTAAAAGATTTTAGGGTTACTTCTTCAGAGGGGGGAATGTTAGAGCACTCAAAAGCCCCATAAAAATAAATGAATGAAAGAAGAAAAAAAGAAAAGAAAGAGAAAAAAGTAATGGGACAATATGGGAGATGTTGGAGGGGAGGGAGTGGGCATGGATTTGATCAAAACACCTTATATGCATGTATGAAATTAAAGTTTTTGTAAGAGTTTAAAAAAAAGAAAAGAACCTAAGATAGCTTTAAGAAGGCAGACACAGGGCAGTATGTAAGGGACTTTAAGGGACTTTGACAACTGATGACTCTGACATTCAGAACAAAGCTCCTGAGACAAGTGTGGCCTCTGAGCATGCTCCATGAGGTTCTGGCATTGGGAAAGGCCCCAGCTCTAGGAAGCTTAACTTACCTTTGGATACTAGTGTGCTGTATAGCTTTAGTGTCAACTTGACACACCTGGGTTGAGGGAGCCTCAATCGGGAAATTGCCTCTATTGGACTGGCCTGTGGCCATGTCTGAGGGGCATCTTCTTGATGAGTGATGTGGGAGGGCCCAGCCCACTGTGGGTGGTGCCACCCTTGGGCAGACGGTCCTGTATTGCATAAGAAAGCAGGCTGAGCAGGGGCCAAGGGAGCAAGACAGTAAGCAGCGTTCCTCCATGGCCTGTGCTCCAGCTCCTGTTCCAGGTTCCTGTCCTGAGTTCCTACCTTGGGCTCCCTGATGAACTACAACCTGGAAGATGAAAGCTGAATAAACCCTTTCCTCCCCAAGATGGTAGTGGTCAGAGTGTTTTGTCACAGCAATGAAGAAACAAACTAGGACAACTAGTCATCCTGATTTCTTTTTCACTTTTTGTTCTCATATATATGCTGAAAAATATGGTAAAGTCTGTAATACATTAAAAACATTAAAATCTGTAATGTTCAAAAGCTAAAAAATAAAAAACTATCTGTGTCTTTCTTTTAGTACCCTTGTTATAGAACCACTATCTATCTTGATGTTATTTGTTTCTTAACATGTCAGTTATAATTTGTTGCATTATAATTTGTTTTCTCATCCACAACTCTTAAATCAAAGTAATGTTCTTTGACCCTAAGGAGGGTTCAAGCATCAAAGAGGAGAATGTGGCAGGAACACCCTTAGAACAAAGAAAAAGGAATGCAGCTTGGTCTGTGCCTGAGTGTGCACACACAGTTCTGTCTGTCATGACCTTGTAGCATGGAGCACCCAATGAGAATCTGTGTGCCACCATATGTGGGAGACAAAGAAACTGAACTGTAAAGGGAAACTAACAGAAGGTAGAAAAGGCCAGGTCTTTCATTGTTCAAGGCTTTGTTTTGAGACTTGTCTCTCAGGGCCAGTGCTGGCACATTAAACTGCTCCTGCATAAAAGACTGGAGCCCTGTTTTCTGTTCAGAGTACCTATTACAGTACTAGTCACTTTCTTTATGTTTTCAGGTTACCTGGTGACAATACCAGACATTTTCTTCCTTATAGAAACCAAGGGCAGTCTGAAGGGGTGCTCCCTGACAGATTTGCTCTAAAACTATTAGCAACATTAAGGATGCACTCAAGGCCAGCCTATGGATTCTGTAGTCAATGATGGCAGCAATGTGACTAACCCCAAGAGAGCAAAGTCTATGCCTGGCTCAGTCACCATGGCATGAGTCAGGCTCCTAGGGCCCTAGTACTACAGGTGTGGCTCAAGATCCATGCGGCACCTGCTGGAACTTCTCCAGGCCTTGAGCAAGGAATTGAACCAGCAACACAAATAATGAAAGTAGAAAGAGATAGCTTATTAAGAAAGGAAGCATTATCATGAGTGGAAGTGGGCCAGGCCTGAAGAAAGGTTCAGTGGTGCTACTGAGGGCAGATTGGGACACTTTTCTCTGTATACTTGCTCCATGTCAGCCTCGGTGGGAAGGGGCTGCTGGTCTATCTGCTGACTAACTTCTTCCATATGCTAATCTTGATGCCCCTCTCTCTGTCCTACTCTTTTGTCACCCCAGCACACAGGTGTTCTGTGTTTCGTTTTTGGCTTGATAAAACAGTAAGAGTGACCTCCAAGCCTGAGTAGTCATTTTAGACTTCTTTTTCCCCTGAGACTATTTTCAGTGTATTGTTTTCCTTAGCATGGAAGAAAACTAAAAACGATGACCCCAAGGTTTTCTCCTCAGATAAACAGGAGGCTGTTTCTACATTAGCAGAAATAAGAGACTCGGGAAGAGAGAGGTTAAGTTTCTGTTCGTGATAAATTATACCTGTTAAATCCTAGGGCGTGCTTCTAAACTACAAGTTCAACTGGTTCTTTCACTCACTAGACAGTTTTGTATTAGTTTGGAAAGTACATGAGTCCCTCCTCCTAGACTTTGACCCAGCAAAACTGTTACCTAACTCATACTTGCGCTTTCCCTCACTGAAGGCCTCTACAAAGAACAGGTCTGAACAAAGACCTTTTGTTTTTAATAGGTGAGTTGGCATATATGGTTTATGTAAGCTTTCAAGATGTCTGGAAAACTTTTCTTAATCCTACTTTCGTTGGTGGTGGCTCCGGGAGAAGCAAGGAAGTCATTTCTCAGCTTCCTGAATATAGAAAATACTGAAATGCTGTCTTTTGCAAAGACTGAAGAAACTATCATTATAAGGTCAAGTTATAAAGGTAAAGGGCCTAACACCAGCTACCTCTTTGTGCAAGTAGAAGATCCAAAAGTGCTGCAGGTGGTGAACGTGACCAAGACCTCACTGGATGTTGCAGACTTTACCATCAACCTAATGACTCACCAAGAAGGAGAGACAAATTTGACCATTCAGCTCTGGAATTCTGAAGGTAGGCAAGAAAGACTCATAGAAGAGATAAAGAATGTCAAAGTCAGAGTGCTCAAAGAGACAAAAGACAGTCTTTTCCAGGCATCAATTCATGTGAATAGATATGTCCTCATGCTTGTTTTATCAATGATACTGTTAAATAAATGTGCCTTTGGCTGCAAGATTGATTTCCAGGTACTTCAAACTGTGTGGAAGAGACCATTGCCAATACTTCTTGTGGCAGTTACACAGTTTTTTCTCATGCCAGTCTGTGGTTTTCTTTTATCTCAGATTTTGGGATTGCCTAAGGTACAAGCCTTTGGATTTGTAATGACCTGCACATGCCCAGGAGGGGGTGGAGGCTATCTCTTTGCTCTCCTTCTGGAAGGAGATGTCACTTTAGCCATTTTGATGACTTGCACATCAACATCACTGGCTCTGATAATGATGCCTCTCAATTCTTACATATACAGTAGGATACTGGGGTTAGCAGGTACATTTCATGTTCCTGTGCTGAAGATCGTGTCCACACTCCTTTTCATACTCATACCAATATCGGTTGGGATAGTCTTCAAGCGTAGAACACCTGAAAAGGCCAACTATTTAGAGATAGTGGTTCGACCTCTGAGTTTGATTTTAATGTTTGTAGGGATTTATTTAGCTTTCATGATGGGATTGGTGTTTCTGAAGACAGCTAACCTGGAGGTGCTTCTTTTGGGTCTCTTGGTTCCTGCGTTGGGCTTGTTGTTTGGATATTCCTTTGCTAAAGTCTGTATGCTGCCTCTTCCTGCCTGCAAAACTGTTGCTATCGAAAGTGGGGTCTTAAACAGTTTCCTGGCCTTGGCTGTTATTCAGCTCTCTTTTTCACAGTCGAAGGCAGACATAGCTTCTGTGGCTCCTTTTACAGTAGCCATGTGTTCTGGGTGCGAAATGTTACTGATCCTTCTGGTCTACAAGGTTAAGAAAAGAGGAATATTTAGCCAAGAAAATAAAAAAGTTCCCCCAGTCTAAGAATTAAAGCACTAGTCAATTCCTAGTATGGCTAAAGTATTGCAGAAAATTCAAAACGTGTATAAAATAAAGCCTGCCTTCAAGCCATCTTTGGTCTCGTTAAAAGTTTGACACTGGAGATGAGGAGAATATTTCCTCTAATATTTTAATATATATAAAACATTTCATACACACACACATATATATATATATATATATATGCAAATCTCATCTCAAAAATGGCTGTGCTGAACAAAGCCATATGCATTGATGCTAGACATAAGGGCTTCCACTTTAAGAAAGCATTTCAAAGCTATCATTTATATTTTAATATGGTAAATATTTCTAAGTGCATTTCAGACTCAACAAGGT
>NW_008360329.1:4797356-4800135 GCF_000622305.1 Nannospalax galili | reverse complement strand
ATATAGCCAAGCACCTAGAGTGTGCTACAATAAATTATCCCAGAGTTGGGGGAAAAAGACACCCTTACAGTTAGTTTGGTAATCTTTTCATGAGAAACAGCAATAGAAATATGTGGTGAATATTATATATCCTAAGTTTTTAAGGAAAGGCTGTCCACAAATGCTGAGTCAGTGGATGAACATGCAAATTCCTATCTGGAGTTCCCACTGGCTCACCGGAATCAACAAATCTTGACTCAAACACAGCAGCTCTGCTTTCACAGCTGCATGCCCTTTTCTGCCTTCCACTTCCCACTAAAGGCACTGCCGCTCAGCTGGAAAGGGACATCTCTTCTTCCTCTTCCCTCTTTTTAATAGTCAGCCTAATTAGTAAAGTTTCTTTCATAGCTCAATCAGTCCATTCCCGGCACTATTACCTTTTTTATTTTTATTTTTTGGTCTTTTTGAAACAGGGTTTCCCTGTAGCCCCAGCTGGACTGGAACTCACTTTGTAGACTAGGCTAGTCTTGAACTCATAGAGAGCCACCTGCCTCAGCCTCCCGAGGACTGGGATTAAAGACATGTGCCACCCACCATGCCTGGCCTCCAGCATTATTATTTTTGTTACATGAATATTGCTTCTTCTCCAGACCTTTCCAAACTGGATGTCACAGACTTTATAATCAACCCAATGACTTATGAAGGAGAGACAAATTTGAGAATTCAGCTCTGGGATTCTGTATATCCTCTGGTCAGTCACATCAGTCTTCTAAAACACCTGACTTGGATTGTATAATTTCCCCTTAAGGAAGCCTTTTAGCCACTCAAAGTCTGTATTCCTTGGCAAGGCATTTATGACCTTCTGATCTGAATTGATCTAGCTTTCCAGCTTGTCCTCTACCAATTTTTTTAGGCACACAAGTCTTTGCCATTCTGCAGTTTTCTTTAACTCCAGTTTTGGCATTGCCTATGGCATGAGCTTTTAAATGACACATCTTTGCTCTTGTGTAAAGCAAAGTGATATAGCATCTCATGGATATACCTTTGTTTGTGTAAGTCACCCTGGCTGTTTTACAGCAATTTCTGTTCCATTTTAATCTTTGCTCATTCTTGAGCATGAAACTCATGTTTAATCATTTTTATTTTTTCTATAATGTCTAACCAACATTTTCCATACTCTTATTCAAACAAGGAATAGACTAGGACTCAAATGAACACATGCTTCGAAAAGAATTCACTCTTGTAGTTCAGTAATAGAGTGCTTCCCTGGCATACTTGAGGTCCTGGATTCTACTCCACTGCCACAAAAAATAAATAAATATACAACTCAAATTTTCGATGGAAAATTTTAGTCCAGACTGTATTCTTCTCCAAAGACAGTGTGGCCACCATGTCTAGAAAATGCCATTCATAAGTACACAGCTTTCCCTGTTTCCTAGTCCTGTGGTTGAAGGCAAATTATTTAATTATCCTATAGTCTAGCTCCCTTATTTTAAAAAATAGAGATAATGATGACAACTCCACCAGATTGTCCTGGGAATTCTATCAGATCATACATACAATGTGCTTAGCAGAGCTCAGTGTTAGCTATTAGTATTGTTTTGTGCAAGTTTAACTTTATAAATCGATAGATCTGCTTGGTGGCTTGAAATAACAATTCAATAGCTGTTTGAGATTAAACTTTCCAATAGTTCCCTATCAGTCTTCTTGCCTATAGTATTAAAGTATGGGGGGAACATTTGTTTTCTTTACCTATTGATATAAGGTAACCACAGTAGCTCTGTCACCAAGACCAGTGTATGAACGCCACAATTTATAAAAGACCTAATGGTGTAATGGTGGATTTCTATCCCAGATTTTAAAATAATAATTGCCTACCTGGAATATTTTGTTCCTTTAAACAGAAATATTCATTTAAAGGCTCAGAATATAAGTGCATTTGTATAATACAAGCTTAACCTAGGTACTTCTTAATGAACACAATTTGCCAATCAAGAGACAGAAGAGCTGCTTTCTAGCCATGCTTTGTCATCCATCTTCTGACACTTCTCAATGTTTTAGTTCAAATCTGTAAAATACAGAAATTCAACTGAGGCTTAAAAATTCAGATTAAGTCTATAAATTTGTGACTCTGGCTTAAGACTAACACCTAATTTTATGGCACAGGACTTAACCCCAGTAGTCAGCCTGATGAGGTAAAGTGAAAGTCCAGGATCATGAGAATAACCTCACTCTGCTGCTTCTTTCCAAAAGAGGCAATAGCCTACATATGGGCCTCCTGAGAACCAGGACCAGGTACTATTTTTTTCTGGATTCCTAAAGGTGCTCATTAGATGTTTGAAAAACTATTTTATGAGCAATATTGGCAAAGGTCAGGATCATATTCTCTGTAACCAGACTGTAGGTATTGCTCTGCCATTCCAGCTCTGCCATTCCAGC
Organism: Nannospalax galili; assembly: GCF_000622305.1. Taxonomy (NCBI): domain Eukaryota; kingdom Metazoa; phylum Chordata; class Mammalia; order Rodentia; family Spalacidae; genus Nannospalax; species Nannospalax galili. The sequence continues at coordinate 4,797,717 of NW_008360329.1, read as the reverse complement.
TCTGCCAATTTACCAGCTGGGTGACACTGATTAGGTACTTAATCACTCTGTGTTTATATTCCTGTGGGAACTGGAGATAATGATAGTACCTATTCATGGTATTGTTCTGAAGATTAAATAAGTTAGTATGAGCAAGAGCCTTGGAACAATGCCTTGACCCACAGTAAACTCTATTATTATTATTATTATCATTATTATTATTATTATCATCATCATCCTCATTGCCACACTATGCTTATTTGGTTAAAGTTATAGTTTTTAGGGTAGTTGAAAACACATATGTGATTTTTCTCCTATATGTGTTTCATGGGATAGACTTTTGGATCATAAAATTTGAATGGGGATTAAGTTAACTAGGTTC
>NW_008360329.1:4792741-4796908 GCF_000622305.1 Nannospalax galili | reverse complement strand
TTTCAGAATGAGAGGGATGCCAAGGGTGGTATCTTGGTGAGCACTCAGGGAGTTGAGGCAAGAGGAGTTCAAGCCCAGCCTAATCTAGATAAGTGTGTTTCAGGTTGGCCTGGGCCACAGTAAGACCCTGTCTCAATAAATAAATAGAGTGCCATTGAACTGACTTTTACATTTTGTCTTTATTTCTGAGTTTTTAGCACTTAAGAAAGATGATGCACTATGATACAATATTCACAAAATAATAGTTCTATGATAATGATATATATTATTATAACTTGGAAGCTGTTGACATGACATGGCATGTTAGAAATCTTGACTAATGTTGGCAACTTCTACTTATATTCTATCTAAACATGAAGTTATATTAGGGAACATGGAAACAGGCTCCACTGTGGAGTAGCTTACATGGTATAAGTAACGTTGGTCATTTTAATTTCAGTTAATAATTCTTTGGTGGACTTTGATAGATTACAAGGTCTTTAGCAGATGCTTGGGAAGGTGGAGTAGGGATGGATTTTTTTTTTGTGTGTGTGTGCATAATTTTTTTTTCATCTCAGAATTTTTCTTTTCTGAGAAAAAAAAATGTCTGACCCACAGTGATCTCATATCACAGTCCTAGAGACAATGTACAGGATGTCCTCTAACCATGAGAACTGCTCTGCATACCCAGTTCAGGTGTTGGACTATGTGGCACTAGGTTGCAGCATTGCTACAGTGGAATCTGAGCACCAGGTGCCACTGTGCATTTCATTTTCAGAAGACATTTGGAAGCAGAATGGACTTTGAGCTGAAAAAACCCTGAGCTACCTGAGCACAGTTGTGAAGCAGCAGCCTGGACTTCCTGTTCATCTGATGTAGGAAGCTTGGACTACTTTAATTGGAAGGAGTAAGACATTTGTTCCTTTACCTGTTGTACTTCAAAATGCTTGCATTGATTTTAGTAGCTTTGCCAAGTCGGACCTCTTTCACTCATAAAAAATTTAAAGATGACTCTGATGACATTTCACCAAGTAGCTGGAAAATTTCATTTGGTCACATATCCACACCTGTCAGCGTACATTTGTCAAGGATTTTATTTTAAGATGCTTGACAATGGAAAACCAAAAAACTTAGTTCTTGAAGACCTTTTTTAAAAAAGCCAAGAAACCAGAGTATTTGATAGAGGTATCTAAATGGGATTCTTAAGACCTCATTCTTTAGAAGAACAAAGATAAATTTTGGCTCTTTGTGAGGTTTAAAGTTGGACTGACCATTCCTGCCACTCATCTCTGAGACCTGCTTCACACTGGTAATAACTTTTTGTCTTTTGATTAAACCAAGGGAAATAATTATTTTGGAAGCAATGAAGCAAGCAACTTCATTGTGATTGTGTTGTGCGTAGGACATCTGTGCAGAGCTTTTTGCATTAGAGTAACATATACTATGATACTATTCCATGTGAGGAAACATCTTAAAGACTACAGAGTAGCCGTTGTTTCTTATACAGTGGAACCACTCCGTGCCATGTATATTCCCCGCATGTGGACTTTAGAGTTAGTGTTGTCTGCTTGATACTCTTGCTGTGTAAACTTGGGACAAACCACTTAATATCTCTAAGCCTCGATTTTATCTGGATAAATGCAGAGAATCTTTGTGAAACTATTTTAACTTACCTTTAATGCATATAGCAACACAATTGTTGACTGGTGTGGCGGCACATGCCTGTAATCTAAGCACTCTGGAGGTGAAGGAAGACCTATCTGAAGACTAAAGCCAACCTGAGCTAAATAGTGAGACGCTGTATCAGACATCCATGGCTGGGAAGGTGGCTCAATGTTGGATCGCTTGTATACCATGTACAAAACCCTAGGGTTCATCCTCAGCACCAAAGGGGGTAGGAAGTAAGTAAGCATAATTGCCTGCAGCATGTTAAGTCTTCGGCAAACAAACGATATCTAAATGAATTACTGAGAATTGGCACTGGTAGCCAATTATTAAAAGTTATAAATCCATTTTAGGCTTACACAATACAGGTTTAGTGAATAAGAGCTGCACAGTCATAACTCCAATTTATGTTTTGCCAAATAGCAGGGTAGAGACAAATGACAGAATGGGAGAAAGGGAAGTGGGAAAACATGAAAGGACAGAAGAGGAAAGTGGAGGCTGGCAAAATAAAGAAGGGAGGAGTCTTAGAGAAAAGCGTCAAGCAGGAGGAAGGAAGTGGGAAACACCAGATAAGAGCAGGTCGCCAGAATTCACCAAATCCTGCCAAGACCAGGTCGCCTAGGCCACAGACAACTAGCACTCAACTCGGGGCGGGGCCGGACGGGAGGGCGGGGCTCTGGGAATCCCTGCCCCGAAGGCGCGCTTTAGGAAGGCGGGACTTCCTGCCCGGGTAACCGCTATTGCCGGAAGAGCTGAGCCCTAGGATACCGTCTGTTGAGCAGCGCAGCGCAGGTGAGGCGGGTCTTACCCCTCCATCCTTTCTTTCGCGGGTCGGTGGTCGAGTAGCGGGGCCGGGACCCTAGTGGGCGGCGGGCGATCTGGGCCCCTGTTGGGCCGGGGCCGGGTGCCCCTTCCCTACGGTGCTGTCGGCTGCGGGGCCGAGGGAGTCGGGAAACAGCCGAGTGGGTTCGCCCTGGCGATCGTACTTGATCTTTGAGGCCGTGAGTCTAGGCTAGAATGATTGTCAGACTCTGCAGAAGCGCTCGGGATCTGGCGCGTCCCTGGGTCACGAAATCCCAGTGTGAGGGATGGGCAAGCCGGGGTCGGTGCTGTCCGCCGCCGTCGGGAGCGGGGACAGGTGACCGGAGAGGGGCGCGGCTGTAGGACCGAAACATAAAGTATGCATAGCTTTGAGAAAGTGAATGCTGAAAAGAATGTGACTCCTGTGAAAAAGATCTTGAGACCAAGAGATCTCTGGAATAAAATGATTTGTTGAGCCATTTAAACATTCTAGCCTGAAAAAGGACCAGAGCCATTTAAAGATTCTAGCCTGAAAAAAAAAGGTTGAATTTATAAAGGCTTTTTATTGGTTCCCCCCCCAATAAAAAACCACAGACAACTGTTACCTAGTTGACTTCCCTAATTTCTTTCCTCTTCTGGTCTTATAAATTCCAGGACATCTCAGAAATTTTCATTTATCAGTCCCTGTTCAGCAAGAAATATATCAAAGGAATTGAGAAGATCAGCATGCACACAAATTAGTTACACTATGCCAGGATAGTGTTAGATCTAGGCCAGACCAGGACTGGGGGATGTCAGTCACACTGGGAACCTCAGCTGCTCCCTGGTACAGAGAGTTTCCTATTTATATTTGCAGGCATGCGTCTCTCCTGAGCCTGGATCCATACTTGTTCAGTCATCTGACATTGCCATTTGACTTCACAAAGTAGCCCCACCATACACTAAGTAAATGCTTGATCATCTTACCTTGTACCAAGATCTGGAACTTGACTCTGTTGCTTTCTTTTTTTAGTAAGTGACATCACTGCCCATTCAGTGGGGAATCTGGGCATATTGAACTCTTCCCTGTACTCCATATTCAATCTGTTAACTTGTCCCCCAAAATCAAGTACTCTAAGTTTCTCAGCCTATAACATCCTCTTCTTAGGTTTAAGCTAAACATCAGGTCTCCTGTGGACTTCTGCATTCTAAATCTAAAAGCTCCTGATCTATTTACCCACACCAGCTCTTTGCTTTTCCCTCCACCCTCCTGTCCGTTCTGTTCAGTAGCCATAGGGAAATGGTTCCTTGCAGTTCTTAGAGTCTTATGTCAGAGGTCCCCTGTAAAGGGTGACTCCTGCCCCTTGCCAGCTGTGTGTCTTCCCATTCTCCTTGATCTCTGGGCTAGGCCACCTTTCAGTTCCTTTACATCTGCTGTCCTGCATTTGAGCTAGGCAGTGCTGTTTACCTGACCTTGTGGTCCGGAGGAGGGCATTGGGTCTCCCTCCCTGTCACTATCTATTCCTTTGAGGCACAGTATCTCCCTGGATCTAGGGCTTTCATTTTCTCAGCTAGGCTGGAAGCCAGCAAGCCCCAGCAGTCCTCCTTTCTCTGTCCCCCTTGGAGCTGAGATTACAGGTGTGCTTGGGATATTTGGTTGATGCTGGGTTCTGAACTCTGGCCCTCTTGATTGTGCAGCAAGCACTGTTAAGCACTGAGCCATCTCTCTACCACCACCCCCCC
>NW_008360329.1:4790531-4792576 GCF_000622305.1 Nannospalax galili | reverse complement strand
CCCCCCCCCCCCCCCCGCCTTCATTACATTTATGACTTTTTTGAAGTCTCTGATGTTTAAATTAACTTCTCACTCCCATGGGAAGAATGTGGATAAGTCTTGGTTTTCCTCACCCTAGTGTTTTGTGTAGCAGATAGTAGTTATTTGGCAAGGATCTGTTGATTGATTTGACAACTTCTCGCTGGAGGATTCCTGTAAGAGAATAGATAGCTTTTGAAATGGCCCTTGAGGAATGGGTAGGCGCTCTGGGAATACTGTCAGGAGGTGGAGTTGAGTGGCTTGAGCAGAATTCCTAATTAGAAAGCCAGCATAGCTTGAGAATTTCCATTTGTGATGAAATAGGAAGAGTAGAACGGGAGCAGGAAAGGAAATGTCTAGAAGCCATTCTTGAAGAGCTCTAAGAAGCTTCTTCTTTAACTCAAGAAGTTAAAAACTCAGCTTCTGTAACTCCCTTTAAACAGTTGCTTGAATACTCATGTCACAAGGAAAAAGCACCAGACTCGATGACAGATGCCTGTAATCTCACCCAGCATTCTGCAGACTAAGGCAGGGGGATCAAGGATTTGAAGCCAACCCTATCTCAAATAAAAAGTAAAAAGCAGCAGCAGCCAGCAGAACTTCCTGTCTGTGCTTTGCCTTCCTCTGTGCTCCTGTTCCTTCTGCAACAAGATGGGGCTCTGAGTGGTCTCAAAGAGGATGCTGTGTGTCACTTCTTCTCAATTGATAGCAGACAGAATTTAGGTTGCTTTATAAAGAACAGCACCTTTTTGGAGTGTGACAGCTTCAAATGCTTTGCTGTGCTGAGTATAGATGTTGGAATATGGTGAAGCCTGTGGTGAATCTTTAGAAGCTCGTGGAAAGCTGGCAAGTCAGAACACAAAGCACTGCTGTATTTTTCCCTCTCTGAAGCTCAGGAAGCAAATTAACACGTTTGCTTTTTTAATTATATTTTTAGACCTGGAATTTTCTTTCCTCAGAATGCCATAATAGAAAGAGGAGTAGACTTCAGAGTTGAGTGTAAATTCTGTAAAATCTTCCCATATAACATTGGGCAAATTATTTCTAATTGGTGAGCCTTAAGTTCTTCACCTTCACAACCTTATTTTGAAAAATCACATGTGCAGCACTTAACTGCGTGGCATTCAGTTAACACTCCCCTTTGCTCCTTCAGAGCTGCTTTTATTTCAGCCTTCCGTGCTCTTTCCCTTTACTGTCACTGACTCTGCACCACTCATGCACCTGTCTTTAGACTATTTCTTGTACTTCTCTATTACCTAAGCTGGATTGGGCTCCCCGCCCCCATGTGCTATGGTGTGCATGCTTTGGGAGACAGCTTTATAGAATATTTTTTGCTTTGCTAATGTTTCTACTAAGTTGGGTGTGGTGGCGCACACCTATAATCCAAGCACTTGGGAAGTATGGACTGGAAGATCAGGAGTTCAAGGTCATCCTCAGCTATATTGGGAGCTCAAGGCCAGCCTGTACTACCTGAGACATTGACTTTAATCAACAACAGTAACAAAAAGTTTCTACTATAGAAGTGAAGTATTTTATACAGAATGATTTTTTTTTTTTTTTTTACTGGCTCTAAAAGTAAATCTTGCGGGGAGGCGAATATTGAACTCTCTAAAGTAGGGAAGGTGTGAATCCCAAAATAAAAGTCTGATACTTTTGTGAACTAATGCTTTCATAGTTTCTAACTACCTTGTGCTAAATATATTCAGAAGATGGCTGATCCTTGGCAGGAGTGCATGGATTATGCAGTAACTCTAGCAAGACAATCTGGAGAGGTATGAACTACACTTTTGTTGGCCATGTGATGTGGTTGTATTGTTGCCTTGTTAAATAAACCATGTTCTGATTACATTTGCTGTTTTACTAAATACTTGAAATACAGTGAGAATTGTGTGTGTGTGTGTGTATGAGTACACATATTGTATGTGTGTGTTGCTAGGGATGGAACCTAGACTCTTATGTATGCTAGGCAAGTGCACTCTCACTGTTTGACATCTCCAGCCAGATGTCACTATAATATAATATAATAT
>NW_008360329.1:4750835-4790495 GCF_000622305.1 Nannospalax galili | reverse complement strand
GTTTTACCCGGAAGGTCATAACTCTAAAATAACCTTACTTTATAGACATTTTGTAAGAAAATGTAAGAATATTATATAAGACTGACTGAATGTTTGAAGCTGTTTCTGTATTTTATCTTTTTGTTTGATTTTAAATTACTTATGCCTTTTTAATCTTTTTACCCAAAATATCTTTTTAGGTGATTCGAGAAGCTCTAAAAAATGAGATGAATGTTATGATTAAAAGTTCTCCAGCTGATTTGGTAACAGTTACTGACCAAAAAGTTGAACAGATGCTTATCTCCTCCATAAAGGAAAAGTACCCGTCTCACAGGTATTTCTTAGACCAGTTTGAAATGATAAAATGAGGCCCAGGTTGGAATCTGTACATTAGGCAAATGTTGATTATAGACACAGAATCTGACTATAGTTGAATTAAGCTTCAAAAGGAATTGATTTTGAAGATATTAAGCAACGTAGGCCGGGACAAGGGAGGGAAGAAGGTAAACCTGTAGATGCCTTCTGAGCCATGCCTTAGGGTAGCATTGCTCTTGACTGATGACTTTGACCGTTTTCTAACCATCCTTGTTTCTTTACCTCATTGGTTTAAGATTACAAATACTAAGCAGGTTTTGTTAGGTTGCTGAGATAGGTTGATTGCCTGTGCTTATGGTTCCAAGGATCAGGGAAGAGAGGATCTTTGGATTTCTTCACAACAGAAGTGTTTGGTTGCTGGAAGCAAAGGTCTGCCCTCGTAGGCACATTGAAGAGTCCTTAAATTCTCTGTATTGCAAAACTTCCTCTTATGTGAAAGAAATGTAGCTTCAGAAAGGTCAGGGCTCTTTCACACACACAAAAACTTAGCAGAAACATTGTCATCTGCCAGGCGTTTACGTGGCACTTGCCTCTAATTTCAGCACCTGGGAGATGGAGGTAGGAGAAATAGGAATTTGAGGCTAACCTGGGCTACACAATCCTGTCACAAGAAACTAGGGGCTGGAAATGTAGCTCAGTGGTAAAGCACTTGCTTAGCCTGTATAAGTCCCTGACTTTGATTCCCAGAACTCTAAATATAATTAAAAGCCATCCTGCAAGTGTGTTAGTACTGCAGTCCTGTTACTTCTTCCTCTTCTGCCCTTGGCCATTGCCAATCTTCTAGCTCTTGAGAAGAAAAAGTATTAAAAACTTATAACTAAACATACTTCTTCCCATGAAAAGGCTTGCAGATAGGAGAAAAAAGAAAACCAAAAAAGATGTGTTTATTAGTTGAATAATAATAATAAAAAGAGAATAGGAGAGTAGAGAACCAATGAACTCAGTTTATGAAATTGGCTCAGATTTATCGTGTGGCCTGAATGCACACAGTCCTTTTGATGGGTAAGTTTACATTCCCATTGAGTTACTGACTGTTCAGTGTTAGTTTTCTTTTACTCTAAAAACAGAGCTCTGAACGACAGACTGATTGTTTCACAGTTTTGCTGTAGTTAGGACTATAAGGTAGCCCAGCTACAGCTCAGGCTGCCGTCTCAGGATGTTTCAGACTGGCTCAGAGCTTTAATCACTTGAGGACCCTTCACTCCTGTGATTGTTGGCGGCTTTCCCAGTTCCTCACTGTGTGGGTTTCTTCTGAGCACTATGTGGAGGCTGGCTCCTCCTGGGATAGGGAACGAGAAGCAGAGTGGACAAGATGAAAACTGCCAGGCCATTGGTAAACTAGTCTCTGAAGTTGTACAGCTGTCACTCCTACTCTATTTTGGTTAGAAACAAGTCAGCTCACAGTGGTGTATTAGACTCTACAACTTGACAGGTACTAGAGAATGTGTGGTCTTGCATTTATTTATTATTTTTGTTTATTTTATTTTCCATCAGGGTCTCAGTCTAGTTCAGGCTAGCCTGGAATTCATGATCCTCTTGCCTGTACCTCCTAAATGCTGGGATAATGGGCATGTGCTACCATGTTCTTCCTGTGGTCTTACTTTTAATTTCTCATTTTTTAAAAAGTATTTTTATTGGCCCGGGTGGTGCACGCCTTTAATCCCAGCACTTGGGAGGCAAAGGCAGGCGGATCTTTGTGAGTTCGAGGCCAGTCTGGTCTACATAGTGAGTTTCAGGACAGCTGGAGCTACAGGGAGACCCTGTCTCAAAAAGATTAAAAAAAAAAGAAAAGAAAGAAAAAGTATTTTTATTTATTTATTTTTTATTTTACTTGTATGCATGTATTGCCTACATGTAGGTAAGTGCACCTGTGTCATGCAGTGGCCACAGAAGAGGCCGTCAGATCCCCTGGAACTGGAGTTGCAGACAGTTGTTAGCTGCCATGTGGGTGCTGGGATTTGAACCCAGGTTTTCTGTAAGAACAGTGTTCTTAACCGCTGAGCCATCTCTCCAGCCCTAATTTCTCATTTGAAAGATACCCTTTGCAGATATGTGTGTTTCTCATATATGTTAGTTATTATGTTAGTATGGCATTTAGAATTTTGAGTTCTGTAATGTTTCACATGCCTTTGCTCTGGGGGAAACCAGCTTGGTTGCTTGTTTGATTAGAAGAAAAGAGCAACAATAGAACAATAGTGCAGATATGGCTTGTGTTTTATAGTAAGTCTGTAACTAAGGAAACGTGACTAGAAGTTTCTTGAATCTAGTTTCTAGATGAGTAGTTGAGGAAATGTGTTTTTTGCTTTCAGTTTCATTGGTGAAGAGTCTGTGGCAGCTGGGGAAAAGACTGTCTTCACTGACAACCCCACGTGGATCATTGACCCTATTGATGGAACAACCAACTTTGTGCATAGGTATACTTTCAACTTTTCAATTTGTATGTTAACTGGTTAACTGCCCCCCTCCCCCTTAGGGTGATAGATACTTTAGGGAATTGTGTAATCGGTTTATGCTTCTTTATTCTGAGAAACTGTACATAAAATGTAATAGTAGAGATAAATGTATTACACAAGTCTTACAAGCCAGGGAGGAAGTGAAGAAATGGTAATGTGGACTTGAGCTGTGATAATCCTATTTGCCATTCATTTTCTCACTGTGAGAAAAATGTGAGGAGGACAGCCAGGGGTGTAGTGGCACATACCTTTAATCCCAGGCAGAGGCAGGTGGGTCTCTGTGAGGTCAAGGCCAACCTGGTCTACACTGAAAGTTCCAAGGCTGCTAGGGCTACAGAGACCCTGTCTGAAAAAAATACAAACAAACGAAAAGCTGAGAAGGTAACATGAATGCTTTCAGATCAGTAAAGAAATTAGTAAGGTCACTATTGGAATGCTGTCCGTACACAGTGAGTTCAGTCCAAGAGAGAAAACAGCTGTTAAAAAGAGCACTGCTTTTAAAATTGACAGACTTAGATTTGAATCTGGGGCCTTGGCCTTTTTTACTGGCTCTGTGGCTTTGGACAAGTTAGTCTTTCTAAGCCTCCATTTTACAGGTACTTACAACCCAGGCATGATGGTACCCACCTGTAATGCTAGCACTTGAGAGGTGGAATCGGGAGATTCATGAGTTTGAGGCTAGCCTGAGCCACATACTGAATTCTAGGCCAGCATACGCTATATGTATCTCACTATGGTAAGATCTTGTCTTAAGGAAAAAAAAGAGAGAAAAAGCCTTATAAAATGACCGTATTAATGGCACTTGCTTCATAGAATAGCTTCTTGTTGGGATTCACAGAGTTGTACACTTTCTTAAATTTTTTATTTATTTATTTTTATTTTATATGTATGAGTGTATTGCCTGCATGTATGTAAATGCACCCCATGTCCATGCCCAAGGGGGTCAGAAGAAGGCATTGGCTCCCCTGTAATTGGAAGTACAGATGGTTATTAGCCACTGTGTGGGTGCTGGGATTCAAATCGGGTCCTTCTGTAAGAGCAGCCAGTGCTCTTAACCGCCGAGCCGTCTCTCTAGCCCCCAGAGTTGTACACTTTCATAAGAACATAGTATGTACTTGGCATCATATATCTTAAGTGCATTATCAGTGTGATGCCACTACAAGAAAGCTTGATGAAATTGTAAGAGTTAAGATTACTTCTTCATTAGATGGGATTGCCCAATAGGTGTTCTGTTTAAGTTGTCTTGTAGCTAGCTATGTGTGTATATATCTATGTATCCACATAGATAGCTATTAAAGTCTATAAACCTAGAAGGTATATACGACAGGGCATTGTATCTTTTAAATGTAGAAAGCTGCTTGAGATATATTAAAACATAAAACATTACAGTGTGCACAGTTTGATCCTGTTTTTGTTAAAATGAAATCTCAGAGTTAAATATTTAGGCTTATTTTCAGTTAAGTGTTTACTCTTATTCCTGTTATGTTTGATCCTATTTTGTCTCTTAAATCAATTGTGTTGTGCGTGAAAAGGTAGAATATCTGTGGGCAAATGGTCACACAGCTGTAGAAATCACTGTGGCTGGCTAGCAGTTTATTTTTCAGACATGAAGCTCTTGAGTTTGGTGTCAGAATAGAGACAAACAGTTTTCTGTGTTCAGTAGCTGTGGTTACCACTGGCACAGGCTGTGGGGAAAATGAAGAGAGTCTTTTCTTTTTAAAATTTATGTTTTGGAAACTTATTTGTACATTATTATTGTCTTCACATTATTTCACATTTAGAAGTGGTAGGATATGTGCAATACAAACTTTCTTCCCACTTCTGCCTCCCTGCTCCTGAATCCATTTCTGGATGTGACCTTTGTTGCCAGTTTCTTGTGACTTTTTTCAGTTGTGTTTAATGCCCGTAGACGCATCTTGTTTGTGTACATATAGGTGTGTGTAGATGCTCTTTCTCGCCTGTCTATACACCCAACTCACACTCTATTCTATCTTCTGGAGGGTATGTATTTGAAAACTTTGTAAGCACTTAATGAACTATCTTGATAAATTTTTGTCTCTTTTTTTTCCCTCCCCTAAGGTTTCCCTTTGTAGCTGTTTCAATTGGTTTTGTTGTGAACAAAAAGGTATGTTCTAAATTTATGGTTCTAAAATACTTTGCTCTCATTTTCTAATAAAAAGCAAATATTTCTCCATAACAAATCCCAATTTATCTTTCCATTCAGTTTGTATCACTGCATCATTTTGTCTTTTTGGTTGTGAGCCTGAGCCTTTAATGACTGTGCCGGATCTCTAGCCCTACTGCATCATTTTGGATATAAGCTTCAGGGCTATCAAAATTTTCATGATGTATTTCCAATGAATCAGATCTGTTTCCTGACAAGCAAGAGTTGTAAAGAGAAAGTAAACATAAGTAGGTGAAATGCAAGTCAGCATCTAATCAGTGCTGTACTTTCATACAGTCCATGTGATAGGACTTGATGTGATCTAAAGTGCCTCATAAAAGGGCAGGAGTTTTGTTAGGCATGCTTTCCCAAGTGTCAGAGAAGGGAGACATTGAAAGACCAGGAAGTGACAGGGCCAAAGTATGACCAGAAAATGCTGAACGTATTTAAGAACATGAACTTAATCAAATACAAATGAAGGCCAGCGGAGTAAAATCTGTAGCCATTGCATTTCCTCACTTTTCGGCTATTTGACTCCTGTCTTTGAGGAGCTTGTATTAATTTACTCAGCATGTACACAAAACACTTGAGAAATTTCTGAAAATAAAAGCACCAGGGCTAAGCGATAGAGTGTTGTTGCCTAGTATATGTAAAGCTCTGACGTTGAATTCCTAGCATCACATGCACAGCACAGATACACAAATTAAAAGCACAGATTAGCACAAACGAAAGCTTAGTTACAGGTGCTGTATTGGTCATCAAGTAACCTAAATGAACCTTTAGTATAGACTCAGCCTGAGCAGCAGGCTTAGTTCAGAACATTCAGATGTTTCATCAGGTAAGGACAATGTGTAGCAGAAAACAGAAAAGGATATCAGTAGCTCTGTCCATAGCAGAATGGCAGAGTTCTTCATAATGGAAAGCACCTTAGAAGCCATTTATATGAGTTGGCACTTAGAAAATTAAGGGCTTGCCACCTATAAAAGAAAAGATTTTCATCAGAAATAACAGCTTGGCAAAGTTGAGGGAATGAACAAAGTTTCTTCGAGGCTAAGTTAGGAAGCGTAGATTCTTATCTGTGATGGGTTGATGGGAGCCAAAATTATTGATAGAAGTTGAGTTAGTGGACTAGAAAGGACTAAAAATTTGAAGACCTAAGAGTGTATTTCCTTCAAGCAATACAAGAAGGAAAAAGAGCTTAAGGTACGCAGCTTTTAAGGGTTAGGCAAGAAAAAGGATTCTGACATAGTGACACTGAGATGGATGCGTGAGTGAGGCACCAGGAAGAGCAGAGACAGGGAAGCATCAGGGAACTGCTGAAGAAGCTCCAAGGATGGCCGTCCATCTCCAGTTCTCTAGACAAAAGCATTTGGTCAGTAACATGTATTAAAGTTACAGTAGAGTGAGTGATCAGTTCAGAATCCAGATTGTAAGGTATTAGCAGGAGATTCGGAGATGCAGAATGTACCTTGTTCTTTGATAGGGAAGGGGACAAGTTTTGTAACTGGCTTTGTTTGTGCCACTTTAATAGAACCATGAGAGACTAGGTAAATAGATACATTGGTTCACAGTGCTGTAGAGTGGGAAGGTTAAGGTTAGTGTCTGTGAGGCCATATTCTTTTAAGATGACTCTTGTGCTGCCTCTGGAGGGGAGGAGGCTAAATCCTCCCATGGACGATGGTTTAAGCACAATCCCCGAATCTCCCTCTTATGACAGTAAATCTGTCTGTGAGGTGGAGTCCCCTTGGCCCAGTTGCCTCTTAAAGAAGACACCTCCCAGTGTCATTTTGTTAGTGATTAAATTTCAGCGTGAATTTGGAGGGAATAAGAATTTAAACAATAATGCTGTGCATGATTGCGCACACCTTTAACCCCAGCAGCGGCAGACAGATCTCTAAGATTGAGGCCAGCCTCAGTAGTCTACATAGTGAGTTCCAGGCAGGCTGGGGCTACAGGAGATCCTGTTACAAAAAGAGATGGCTCAGCAGTAAGAGCACTGGCTGCTCTTGTAGAGGACCAGGCTTTAGTTCCTGGTACCCACATGGTGGCTAACAAGTGTTGGTAACTCCAGTCCAGGGAGTAGGCTTATATACCTGCAGCCAGTACACTCATATACACATAAAAATAATATAAAAGATTTTTTAAAAAAGGAATTTAAACAATAGCAACAAGGAAGGGATGCAGGGGACGAGAATTCAAACAGAGCTGGGTGAGAAGGTACCAGAAAAGAATTGCAAGAGAAGAAGGATCCGTGGGTGGAGTTTTTCTGAGAATGGATGAGCAGGAATCCTAACACAAGAGGATACTGGTGTTCATCTTAGAAAGTACAAAACAGGTATCTCCATCTGAGGCTAAGGAAGAAGGGGAATGTTGGTGCTGTAAGTCTAGACTTCCCCACAGGTTAGCCATTTGAATACATTTTAATAATATGCTAGATTTTCTTTTACTTTGTATGAGAAAAGATATTGATTTAATGAAGACAGATCCTCAGATTTGGTAAAGTGGCTTGTTTTCCTGTGCAGATGGAGTTTGGAGTTGTGTATAGTTGTGTGGAAGATAAGATGTATACTGGCAGGAAAGGAAAAGGCGCCTTTTGTAATGGCCAGAAGCTTCAGGTCTCACAACAAGAAGGTAGGTTTGTCCTCCAGTGCTTGGTGCTGTTAATGTTATATGCTCCTGTTTTACATATGTGTATGTTAACCTATGGAGTTATCAAGTATTAGCTGACTCATAAATTGTATTCTTTCTCCTTTTCCGTTTTGACCTGTCTTTATTAAATGAGGTAATTGAAACAGGAAAGCAGATGTAGTTGAGCAAGCACACTCAGCATTTTCAGAGAAATGTGCTTATGTACATCAAAATTCTACCCTGTGCAATTCATGGTTTAGTGTTGCAGCCACAGAATTTCAAATTCTTTCTAGAATTCTTCTGATTTAATGCCATTTAACAAATAATTATTTAAAAAATCATAAATAATGTATATTAAAGCTGAGTGGGATCAACCAGTTGTGATATATGTGTGGAGTCCCATCACTTCAGGAGGTTGAATTGAGACAGGAGGATAATGAATTTGAGGCTAGCCTAGGCAAAAGTATATAGGGCAACCTATGCTACATAGCAGGACTCTATCTTAAAATAAGCAAAATTATTCCCACCCCAACAAACAAACAAAACCACATGAGAATCCTTAAGAATGGTACATATGCAGAGTTCTCAGGATCTATGGAGAATGCATTCCAGGGTCAAGTCCCTTATATGAAATAATGTACTTGCTTTTAACCTGTCCACATACTTTTGTATACTTTATCTCTAGTTACAGCTCATACAATGTCAATGCTGTGTAAATAGTTGTTATATGGCTTGGGAGAAGACAAGGCAAAAGGTCTTCATCTTCAGTACAGATGCAGGTTTTTAGAGGGGGGCATTTGCAACCTGAGATGAGATGTCTGCTGTGGACATTGTCTGTACAGAAACTGGTTAGATGTCTTTTTGTGAACTAGACATTGACATGTGAATTTTTTTATTATGACAGTTAATTGACATTTTGAGTCACCTTTTTTTCAGAAACTCAATCTACATTTTCCATAGTTTCTACTTTCAGATTCTTTTAAATGTAGCAAGAACTTAAGAAGATACTTGCAAATAGTCTTGAGTTTGGAATCTTTGTACAATTTCATAATCTTTCTGTTACACACTTAATTCAACAGCATTTTTTTTTTTAGTTCATTTCCTTTTTTTTAGATTTACCTTTATGGTTTTTATTTATTTATCTATTATATTTTATTTATGTGTATTGTGCATGTGTCTGTGTGAGTATACATGTGCATATGTTTGCTGGTGCCTGTGGAGGCTAGAGAAGGCATTGGATTTCTTAGAGCTAGAGTTACAGAATTACAGGCATTTATGAGCTGCCCATCTTGGGTACTATGATCTAGACTTTTGGTCCTCATGACTGAACAGCAAGTGTTCTTACTTGCTGAGCCATCATCTCTTTAGGTCTTCTTTTTGTTGTTGTTGTTGTTGTTGCTGTTTTTGTTTGTTTTGAGAGAGGGTCTCATGTAGCCCAGGCTGCTTCCAGTTTAGCATGTAGCTGAGGCTGGCCTCGAACTCCTGATCCTCCTATCTGTACCTCACAAGTGCTGGGGTTATGAGCATGTTCATTTCCTTTTAATTAAACTCTTAAGACTCTAGAAGAGTGGATGGTATGGCCTAACTTTTGAACTTTAATCATGATATTTGTGAGTATGGAAAATACTGGGTAATCAGTTACTTTAATCAATGGTCAGGTAACATACTGCTTTAACTTCGATTTCAAATCTATACATGATTCCTTATTGAACTTAATTCCTAATTTCTACTTTAATATTTAAGATAATTGCTTTTTTTTTACTATATGTTTCATGAAAACAGGCAAACTGGTTATAGTATACAGTTTTGGGGTGATGGCTTAAGAAGCTGGGCTTTTCATGCTTATGTAAATAATTACTCGAGGATCTTTACTTCATTAGCTTTTTTGTCATTACAGGTTTGAGTCACCAAACATATCTAATTTGTCAGTATTTTAACATTTAAAACTTGAGAAGAAATAAGTTAATAAAACTAGGGGGAAAAAGGATTTAAATGTCCCATTTTATTCTGAATTGCAAGTATCAAATTTGTTCTAGAATTTTAGTTATTAGAAACTAGTGAGTATTTTAAATATTTCCTTTTCAGATATTACCAAATCGCTGTTGGTGACAGAGTTGGGCTCTTCCAGAAAGCCAGAGACTATGCGAATTGTTCTTTCAAACATGGAAAAGCTTTGTTCTATTCCCATTCATGGGTAAGCGCTTTCATTTCCCACAAAAAGTTTCAGATAATTCAACATTTCAAAGGAATGAATTTCTCTCTCTCTCTCTCTCTCTTTCTCTCTCTCTCTCTCTCTTGTGTATGTGTGTGTGCATGTGCTACAGGTCAACTTTGCATGTCTTCCTCTGTTGCTCTCCACCTTATTTTTTGAGACAGGGTCTCATTGACCCTAGAGTATGCTTTTTCAGCAAGACTGGCTGGTCATTGAGCCCCAGGATCCACCTGTCTCCCCTCCCCAGCACTGGGGTTATAGCTAACAACCATCCATAACTCCAGTTCCAGGGGATCTGACTCCCTCTTCTAACTTCTGTGGGCATTGCATGACATAGGTACACTCACCTACATGTAGGCAGTACACTCATACACATAAAATTAATAAGTAAAAAATATTTTTTAAAGAAGCTTAATTGAGTAACAGTAGAATTTCATGATTTTTTTCTTCTGCCAATTGCTACTATTTCTTCTGAAAATATCAGCACTGGTAGAAGATTTTTAGAACTACTCAAGGATCATCTAATAATCCAGCTTTGTTTTAAAATTTAAGTTTGGAGACACAAAATGGTCACAGGAGATCACACTCAATGGAAATATAATTCCAGCCCTGGCTTCTAGATCATTCTCTTACTCCAGTGTTTAACTTCTCTTTTAGGAGTTAAGACTTTCAAAGTACAGTTTGACCATAGAACAGACTACCATTGGAAGCTGTAAATCTGTTGTCCACATATTACCGAGTAGGGTAAGAGAGAGACGCATTGTCACATAGCTACAGAATCCCTCAGAATGTGGTGCCTTTGAGGTACAAGGCATGATGTCCTTGAGGCAGGAACAATGGCTTTTTCCAAAGCTACTGCTGCAGTTTGCTGTTGAAGCAAGGGTCATGGGTGATTTAAAATGCTATAAAATAGCTGTAAGCGGTTTACAGTTTTGACCTTTCATCTTAACTGTTGGCTGAAGTAAAAAATATTTCTTAAGGATTCGTTTCAGTAGTTTAACTAGGGACATGTTACCAAGGATAAATATTGTTTTACTGACATGTATGTGTTTGTGTGTGTGTTCATTCATTTAGCTGATTTCTATAAGTTTTCAGTGTTATTTCAGAATTGCTTATACAAAACAAAATGAGATCAATGACAGCCGTGATTTGACTGGATGCCTTAGATATGTGGGTACAGTATGGCCTGTTCTCAACTAGGTTATGACATTCATGAGACAAAGTAAATTATAATGGGTCAGTTCAGTTTAAATTGGGAAAATTAATGCAGGGGTATCCAACCTTTTGAGATTATGATATGACATCATCATCTATGTTTACACTTGAGAACTGTATAACCAAGTTACAAAAGTAATGACAAAGAAATCTTATAATGTTTTATGTAAGTTTGCAACTTTGCATTGGGCCACATTCATAGCTATTCCTGGATATGTGTCTCCATATCACATGTGGGCCTCAAGGTGGACACTATATCACCTATGGGCCTCAGGGAGGCCTGGTAGAGAAAAATTTCATCATAAATATAGTTACTTTAACTAATATATCATTTAAACATTTTTTATTATTTTTATTATATTTGTATGAGTATTTTGCTTGCATGTATGTAAGTGCACCACGTGCATATAATGCCAGCATAGGTCAGAAGAGGGTGTTAGATTCCCTAGAACTGGAGTTACTGGTGGTTGTTAGCTACCATGTGGGTGCTGGGAATCTAACCCAGGTCCTCTGGGAAAACAAATGTTCTTAACCACTGAGCCATCTCTCTAGCCTCTAATGTATCATTTGTAATCATTATGTTTGCTCTAAGGTAAATTGATGCCCCTACTTTAATAACAAGAAAGCCAAAGTTTGAAGGAATTTTGAAGATGATTTTTAAAACATT
The DNA here is from genome assembly GCF_000622305.1 of Nannospalax galili. Taxonomy (NCBI): domain Eukaryota; kingdom Metazoa; phylum Chordata; class Mammalia; order Rodentia; family Spalacidae; genus Nannospalax; species Nannospalax galili. The sequence goes on along the minus strand of NW_008360329.1, from coordinate 4,778,802 downwards.
TTATTTTATATGTATGAGTGTTTGTATGTATGTAAGTGCCCCCATGTTGTGCATATAGAGGCTGAAGAGGGCATCGGATACCCTGGAATTGGAGTCATAGATGGTTGTTAGCTACCACGTGGGTGCTGGGAAGTGAACCCAGGTCCTCTGTAAGAACAGCCAGTGTTCTTAACAACTGAGACATCTCTCTAGTCTTTGAAAATAATTTTTAAGTGGTTGAACATGAGAGCAAACTCAAATCTTTTGACAGTGGAGATAGCTCACTTTTAGAAGGATCAGATGAAGATCTGATTGAAAACACACTGTAGAATCTGGGCCACTGTCTTCACTGGTAGTTGAGTAATCTCTTGGGCAGTCCTTGTCTATTTGTTCCTACAAGAAGGTGCTTGTGCTGACTGCTGGTCCGCTCCCTGAGAGCCCTTGATGTTCACAAAAAGGCAACAGAAGGATCACGAGTAGTGGTGACTGCCCATCCTTTGATCCTCTGGCTTAGGGTTGTGTTCCTGAGTAGATGACAAGAGTTTGCTTGTGAGCAGTGTTGATGTGTTTTTGTCTAGAACTTGAGCTGTGAGCAATCCCATATCCCATGCCTTACCGTAAGAAGTGGGGAAACAGACCTTTCAGGGTTTCGTTTTGATTTTGTTTTCCTTGAGAGAGTCTTACTATGTAGCCCAGGCTAGTCTCAATCTCTTGTCTTCTGCCTCAGATTCCTGAGTTCTGGAATTCTAGGCATTTCCATTATGCCCAGCTTAGATGAGAAGCAAAATCATAAACTGTTTTTTGTTTTGTTTTGTTTTGTTTTGTTTTGTTTTGGGACAGGGTCTCCTTGTAGTCCCAGCTGGCCTGGAACTCATTATGTACACCAGGCTGGCCTCAATCTCACAGAGATCCGCCTGCCTCTGTCTCCTGAGTGCTGTGAAGATTAACTTTGTAATTCACATAGTATACAAATATAATTAAACTGTGTACACTTTGTTTTAAAATTAGAGAACACCTTTTCCCACATTTATTCTCTACATTAAATGAAGATATCTCAGTCATAGTTAAAGAAACCTTAAAGAGGAATACCTAAATTTTTGAGACATTCTTTTTCCCAATCTTATTTTTTACATAAGAATCCGGAGTGTTGGAACAGCTGCTGTTAATATGTGCCTGGTGGCGACTGGAGGCGCAGATGCATATTATGAAATGGGGATTCACTGCTGGGACATGGCAGGAGCTGGCATCATTGTCACTGAAGCAGGTGGAGTGCTGATGGATGTTACAGGTGAAATCATGGCCCAACAAAGCATGTCTCTCGTCATGTCCGTGAAACAGTCCTTCTGTGTAGGCTCTTAAAAATAGTTGATACATGTTCTGTTATTTCCTTGAAATAGGCTACAAAATTTTCTTAAAATCAGGCATTAGGAGATAGAGGCAAGGATCTTAGCACTAATGCAGGACTGATAATGACAAGTGTGCATTTTCACATGGGAGCATCAGGAGCCAGTCTAGTCTCACTGAGTCTGAGGCTTGTCCTACCAACTTTCTGATCAGAGCCGTGGTGATGGTGGACACTGGCTTCCTCCACTACTGCTTTCTGCTCTGGACCTACCTAGGAAAATTAAATATTAACTTTGAGCTGATGGTGAAATTGTGAGAATAAGTCTTGAGTTCAGAGTTAGTGACCTCGGAGACGGAAGCAGGAGATGGGAAGGAGGAGATCTTGAAATGTGTTGGAGTCAGTCAGTCCTGTCCATTGATGCTCAGATGGTGGAGGCATAAGAGTGCCCAGGAGAAGCAGAAAGGGAAGAGGACACTCTTCAGACTGGTGTGATTTGAAATCTCCCCTCACCCTGGTATTTACTCAGAAAAGATTCTTAGAAACTTACATCCTGTCAAGCTTAAGCTTTGTTTGTAGGTGACTGATTTTTTTTTTTTTCAAGAAAACTGGACATACTAGGATTGGCCATAAAATATATGTCTGTACTTGTTTTTTCCTAATTGGTTTATACAGAATGTAACTGTTTTCTGTATTTGATTCGATTTTAGGTGGACCATTTGATTTGATGTCACGAAGAATAATTGCTGCAAGTAATAGAGTGTTAGCTGAAAGGATAGCCAAAGAAATCCAGATCATCCCTTTACAAAGGGATGATGAAGCTTAGGTCCACGGAACAGCGCCATGCTCATTCACTTGTTTTTCCCAGACTTGTGGATGTCTATTTGAGATGTGTAATGTCTTTGAGGTCCTAGTCCTGATTTTAAAATGGGAACTTTTTAAAAAAACAGATGTGTACAAAAATGGAATGTTTGAATAAAGAAAAAAAATTCTGCATGTAAGAATATCTTTGGGGAAAAATGTACAGAAAGTATAATTCATGAGCTAGCCATTGAAATAGTCAACTGTCTACATGGGCCTCTTAAATTTTAAGATACTATTTATATACATAAATTCTCAATTACAAAGTTACCTTTTTGGAAAAAAATTTCTCTTTGTTCCAAAAGCCATATTTAGTTAAGTTCATAGGGTTGCGCAGATAGAATCTCTATTAGCAGAAATCCTTGTTTATTTTCTTAATCACCATACATACAGCACCTGTCACATTACCTGTCCGACAGTAGGCTATCCAAAAGGTTGGCTATTAGTGAATATTTTAAGCTGCAATTCCTACTAATAATGGGTATACAGTAAGTTAACTGTTCCATATTTGCTTCCTGTTTCGAAGCAAAAGTTACCTCACTGTCTTTTCTCTATTTCATGTTGTCCTACCATTTCATGTGACTGCCCTGCCAGAGTGTGCTTACTGTGCGCGTCTCTGCAGTTACTGTACTTACTACCAGTCCCCCAAACCTGGAGATGGTCTGGATGTAGGTTCCTTTTAAAGGCAGAATGCAAAATGCCCTCCTCAGTTATCTGGTCTAGTTAGTTACAGAATAATGTTTTACTAACTTCAATATTTAAAATTTTTTTTTTAATTTTTAAATTTTTATTTATTTTTTGGTCTTTTTGAGACAGGGCCTACCTATAGCCTGGCTCTACTAAACTCAATACTCACATTAAGATATTCACATTGACTTTGGCTGTGGTGATAGATGCATTGCAGTATTAATACTGAACTGTTTGATTACTTCCCAAATTTCTTACTGAATTTCATCATTGCTGCCCAGTTTATATATTGTATAATGGCCATCAATCTTAAAAAAAATTATAATGGTCCATATTTATTTTTAAAGATTTAGTATTTAGCCTTGTCCCTTGGCATGTAAACAGTTTTCTTTGTTCTAAGAACATATGAACCATGTATTTGATAAATGAAGTGTTTATGTAAGTTTCAAGGTAGGGATTGTTTTATTGCTGGATACATTTGATACGTTAAATCTATATGATACTCTGATTTGGGTATTATAATTAATGTATTTGTATTGTTAATCACATGTACTTAAAACATCTCACACTGTATAATTCTATCACAAGACATTGTTTTTACAATTAAATTATTTTAAGACTATTGTGAATAAAATATTATTTATTTATTGAGAACAGGGTATTATGTATCCCAGCCTTAAAGTTGTTATGTAGCTGAGGTTGGCCTTGAACTTCTAATTTACCTGCCTATACCACCTGAGTGCTGCGATTACAGGCATGCACCACCACAGCTGGTTTATGTGGTGCTGGGAATTAAATCCAGAGTATTCTGCATGCTAGACAAGCACTCTACCAACTGAGCTGCATCCCCAGCCCATAAAATTTAAATAAAAAGTATAAGTAATATTATATTTTTACAGTTTATAGTCTCAGCTAATTTGAGGGGTTTGGGGTTGACTTGCAGATATTTGAAGCTTGCATATGTGATGTACTTGTACTTTTTGTCTATAGTTTTCCCAACATCAAAACACTGGAAATTTTTTCCCTATGGTTACCTGTTTATGTCTTTCTAGTCTAACTAAGAGTGGTTAGATAGTTTCTGGTCAGAAGTTCTTTAGATATTGGAAAAAGATGATTGGAAAGTAAATTATCTAAAAATAATTAGAAAATTTTGTTTCGAGTAGCAGAACTTCTTCCACTTAACATGGCATTCTGCCCCAGTATTTACCTTTCCATGTTCTTGTTTTCAGGCAGTTCTTACCTGATCTCCTCACTTTTGAGTACCTTCAACTCTCCAATTGATCCTTTGTTCTGAAAATATATAAATTTGTAGTATGCATGTTAAGGCTGTGTATAAGGAGATATGTAACGTCAAGTGCGAAGCATGGAAACTAAGCAGAAGGGTTGCTTGATAGGGCTACATCCAATTCATAGTTCATGTGATTAGGAAATATGAAAGAATCTGCAGATGGATCATTAAAATTAGTGATATCACTGGAGATGAAGTTAATGCCACTGTGTCTGCATAAGAATCAGCCTGCAGGGTAGGGTTGAATGAAGACACCACTTGGAGTAACATAAAAGTTTTAAATTTTTTATTTTTATTTTATGTGTATGAGTATTTTGTCTGCATGTATGTAAGTGTACCCTTGTCACACAAGGACCATGGAGGCCAGAAGGTATAGGGTCCCCTGGAACTGTAGTTACAGATGGTTGTTAGCTGCCATATGGGTGCTGGGAACCAGACCCAGGTCCTCTGCAAGAGCAGCTAGTGCTGTAACCACTGATCATCTCTCCAGCCCCATAAAACAGCTTCTAGAAGATAGCATGTATGTCTTATTCACTTTGGGCAAAGATTTGGTCAGCATGCACATACAATGCACTCATCCTAAAGAAAGATGAATACATTGAACTACATTTATCACTAAAATACACCAAGATTTCAGAAGGTGTGGGGGCTTGGAAAGATGGCTCCTAAATTAGGTTAGCCCACAAAATTTGCTCTACAAATACCTTTTTTTCGGGGGGCGGGTATTTTTGAGACAGGGTCTGTCTGTAGCCCCAGCTGGCCTGGAACTCACTGTAGACCAGACTAGCCTCAAACTCAGAGCTCCACCTGCCTCTGCCTCCCAAGTGCTGGGATTAAAGCCACATGTCACCACACCCGGCTCTATAAATATCTTTATGTTACAAATCATACTGAATACATTTTAAACATTTTCACAAGATCAAAAGCCATGCAATTGTAAGAAAATAACTTGAATGTGTACTTCACAAAGCAGTATGTTGAAATAAGCAGATGTAAAGATAGTACCAGTCATTCATCCAAGAAGTGCAATCAAAACAACAGCACCACACACCAGAATGTCTAAAGCAAAACAGCAAGCCAGTGACAGCAAACATCAAATACCCTGAAGACAGCATGTGCTGGGAACTGCCTTGACCTCTGCGCCATTGCAGGTGTGCATTAGCATAACTTTGTGAGACTGGAAATACCTAATCAAGAGACTAGTGTTTGTTCAAAACCCAGGGTCCCCACTCCTCTGTATAGTATACACCTTACAAATGCATACCTCACAGATAACCCACCCAGCATGGACATAGTAGCCCTGAATGTCAAAACAGTCCCAAGAGTACCCACAGCAGAGCGGGTAGAAGGGTGTGGAAGAGGCCGTCAGCGAATGCTGTGCATCACTGAGGAAAAGGGGTTATAGTCATACAGGAAAACCCGATGACCTTCCAGCCTGGCTCAGCCTCTGTTTCTCCAACGACCCTGCCCTTTCCAAAGTCAGCAGTGATTGCCTAATATGCCACGAGTCTGCCTTGTCTGCTCCCTTGCCTCTTCATATTCAGAATCACATTTTGAAAGTTTCTACTCTATCCACGCCCGAGGTTCTTTTGCCCGCTTTTCTTCTTTGGAAATGTTAACTGTTCCCAAGTGCGACCTTTGTCCTGTTGTTTTCAAAACCAAGGAGAAACCACACATGCCCATGACTGACCATCACATCCTTCCAATGGACTCTCAATTCTTGGCCTTCACCCATATTTACCTGAAAGATGGCCTGAATGTGCCCCCAGCTCCCTCTTGGCTGCCTCTCCAGAAGGCCCTCTGTCTTAGCAGTGCTTCATTTGTCAAACCAAAGCACTTGATTGTCTACTTAGAATTCCATGCTTCTCTATATGTTCTTTCCCCTTGTCAAAATAGAGCTGATTATAGTCCCCTCCCCTCCCTTCCTTCCTCCCTTCCTTCCTTCCTTTTTGGTCTTTTTGAGATTGGGTCTCCCTGTAGCCCCAGCTGGCCCAGAACTCACTATATAGACCAGGCTGGCCTTGAATTCAGAATGCCTCTCCTGAGATTAAAGTTGTGGCCATCATGCCCAGCACCTTCACTCCTTTTCATAGCCAGGTTTTTATAATACAGACCCACTGAACATCCCCATTGAATACTCTAGCCAGAACAAAGACTAGTGCCTCACTGAAGTCCTTTCCAGATGCCATTCCATCTGCCCCAATCAAATCAATAGACTGTAACAATAGAGCTTCTGTCTTGTAATTATAAAGATACCTGTAGGTCACAGTGATTTTTTTTTTTTTTTTTTTTTTTTTTTTGCTCCTAAGCATGCAGGCTGTGCCTATTGTCACATTTGTAGGTGTTGTATCTTTGCCCCCAATAATTCATGAGAGGATAGTAGACCCAGGCAGGGCAAATAAAATTTGCTAAGAAATTGGGAGGTTAGGAAAGATTGGATACAACCAAGTCTCAAAGTGATTAATGTCAGCACTGGATAAGAAGTAATATAGTTGGATATGAGGGGGAAGTCCTGTCTGAGGCAGGAGGATTTCATGTTCAGGGCCAGTGTGGGTGATACCGGGAGGCCTCCCTCATACTAATACCAAAACAGAAGAGGCACGCTTCTCAGGAATCAGATCCAGCTGGGTCTGAGCATTTAATCCCACAAGTCAGTCTGTTTGAGAAGAACAGAAATTTGCCATGTAATACCACTTTAATATGTTCTGATTTTTAATTTTATATGTAGTATGTTCATTTGTCTTAAGTAAGTCATTCTTTTAAATAATTCTTAAAGTATTTTCCTTGAGAATAAATCAAGGCCAGTCTGGGCTACATAGTGTACTCTAGGCTAGCCTGGGCTTCATAAAGATGCCTTGTCTCAAAAATAAAAGTTTACATCTATTAAGCACAATGTACCATATGTTATGCAAAGTGCTGGATAGTCTATGTATTTATCACTCATAAAACCCAAGCAGAATCCAAGTGTGGTGGTGTATGCCTGTAATCCCAGCATTTGGGTGCCTGAATTTAGAAGACTGGCATGTGTTTGAGGCCAGCCTAGATATACAGTAGGTACCAGGCCAGTCAAGAGTGTGTAACAAAACCCAGATCAAGAAAACAAACAACCCCCCTCCCCCAAATAACTCCAAGAGAAGGTAATATCCTCCTAGAGATATAAATGCTACTTAATTTCCCTCCACAAGGTGACCCAGCTACTTGGTGAACTCCTGTGCAGGCAGGATGCTTGGTCTGACACCTGGCCACATGCTAGAATTACCTGGGATCTTTTAACACAAGCCACTGATGAGGTCTCAGTCAGTGAATCTGATCTCCCAGGTCAGTGTTGCCGAGCCTCTGTATTTTCAGTTCTCAGGTAATGCTGTCAGGTATCCAGGACAAAGAAGTATTTTGTTTCCCAGAGATAACCAATGTCTTAGAGATAACCATGCTCCTCCTCCACAAACCTCCGAGAGTTTTATGTTACAGTTTGATATCTTGATGTTGAAATGTTTCAGAGGTGGCCCTTTGCTTGGAAAATTAATAATTAGCCTTTTTAAGTTCCAAAAATGAACACTAGATGGCAGACGACACTTAGGAAATCAACGTGTTGTAGCGGGCTTATTTCTTAAACATTTAATTTTTCCATTCAAATAACATTACCCAATATTTGGCCTTAATAATGCATTAAAGCCAGGAATGCTGAGGTGTCGCTCAGTTACAGAGCACGTATGTTTAGCGTACGTGCAGTCCTCGGTTTGATCCCTCAACACCGCAAAAAAAAAAAATAATAATAATTAAAAAAAAATGACATCAAGGGAATTCTTTACAAATTGTGCTTTGGGCTGCGGTACCTCATCACTGCCAGTTGCACCTGTATGTATTACGTCCTGGATTTTCGTTATTTTCCAGGTTAACCTTTTTAAGTAGTTCCTTTATCATAAACGTATAAAACGGCAATGTTTTTATTTAGTTATCGTACTTGAGATTTCTAATGTATTTCATGATCTCTGTTAAATAACTGACCCACTAACAAAAACATTTACGAATGTTTTGGTGGAGCTTGTGGCAGATCCAGAAGTACACGGCAGGGGGCGCTAAGGCACCATGCTACTCCTTTCCTCAGAAACTGCTTTGCTTAGAAATTGATGGAGATTCCCAGGCTTGGTATCTGAGGAGCAGTGTAAATGAAATACACCGCTTATGTTGAGGACTACTACAGTAATATTATGCCTACTGTCGTCCCACAACTGGCCAGGTGCTCAGGTTCCACCTGACAGATGGCTGAGGCTTCCCCTACCAGCCCCAGTTAGTGTGCTTGGGGCAGGCACCTGAAGAGAGACCTGGGGCTCTCCAGGCAAGAGCAGAGCTCTCTGTCCCACATTTCTTTCACTGCCTTGTTTGCAAGTGCTGAACTCTTCCTATCACACACCCTATCTTTCCCATGGTGACAGGTAAAGTCTGAGGAGTGCAGAGGCTCCTCTATTTTTTCTTTTTTAAAAAGTATTTTATTATTTTTGTTTTATGTGTGTGAGTGTATTGCCTATACGTATGTAAATACACCCAAGTAGTGTCATGCCCACCGAAGTCAGGAGTTACTGATGGTTGTTAACCGCCATGTGGGTGCTGGGAACTAAACCCAGTCCTCTGCAAGAGCAGCCAGTGCTCTTAATCCCTGAACCATCTCTTCAGCTCCATTCAGTACTTTTTCTAAATGCAGATAAATAAGCACTAGCTACTAGCTCCTCATTTTTCTGGGATACAGTCTAAATTGCTTACTATGGATTGGACTGTTCAAGATGCATTTCCCTTCTTGTCACGCAACCTTCAATCTCCAACACCAGATAGATGCTGCGCTGGATTTTTTTTAAACTTCAGCAATATTCCTCATCTTATATTTTATGAATGCCAAGAACAAGCTGGTTTTGGATTTGGTTTTTGTTTTGTTAATGCTCAACTCCATCTTCCATTTTGAACCCCATCCAAATGCATGTTCAACCGACCTTCCTGTATTTAACTTCTACTTACCTTTGTCCACATATTTGATATTAGTTTACATACAATTTCTCTCCAGGGATCTGCCTTTCTTCATTCATACTTTAGCACTTGGCCAGTGGTCAGCTCCATGGGAGAGCATGTGCTTAGCATGCACAAGGCCCTGGGTCCAACCCCAGCAATAGGAAGAACATTAAATCATGCTGTGTACACCTGTAATCCCACCTGTTGGGAGATAAAAGCAGGAGGATCAGGAGTTCAAGGTATCCTCTACTACAAAGCAAGTTTGAGGCCAGCCTGGGCTACATGAAACCCTGTCTCAGAAAAACCAAAGAAACCTGAGTACAGAATTTACCACATTGCGATACATAATTGTCTCTGGCCTGTAAAGCTAGGACCATAAATACCATCACAACAGTTGTTGCCCATGTTTTACATTATCATCATCTCTCAAGCACAATATTTGGAAAATACTAAATCTATCAGCTTGTTGAATAAGAAAATAGGGTCTCAGTGTTTAATGCCATTTTTATATTTGTATTTGAGAGCAGAAATTTAATGTGTCCCTGCAAACAATAGACAGAAATCATTCCAAACTTTCCCTCTCCCCAAACCACAAAGGACCAGTCATTTAGTACTTGATATGTGAAAAATCTCAACGCAACAAAACCCCGTGGAGCACCCCAAAGCGTGGCAGATTTACTTCAGATTCAAAGTAAGAGGGTAGGAAGTCTAAAAATATATATAACAAACTTTACGTGTCTTCTGCTACAAAACCAAATGAAACTATGTGATCAAAAAAGCTTGTAGATATTGAGAATGTCACTGCATTTGAGAACTGTGGGTGATCTTGGACTCCCCAAACCAGTCTTTTATCTTCCCAAGATGCAGTTGTATGATAAGGATAAGCCCCATCCCACCCACTCCCTCGGCCTCCTCCCTGGACTACAATGCAAGGCTGAGGAAGAACAGACTTTGAAGACATGATTAACTAGATTACACTCCTCCAAAGCCACAGGAGAGCTCCTAGATAATCCTCTGTGCTTACCACTCTGGAGTGCCTCTGCTTTGATGATCTGTTTACCAAGAGCTTCTCCATTTTCTGTTTGCTATAAAGACAGTGAGATCAAACAAAGTCATTTTCAGCTCCTGTCCTAGGTAAAAATGAAGATCCTGGAGAATATTATAATGGTTTTTGCTTCTTTTTCACCTAATCTTAACATAGCACATAATTCTGTGGAAGGTTATTATAGACAACCTCCTGTGGATCTCTGAAACTTGCCTTGCGCTTCTGTGAGAGTGCTTATTGTATTGTCCAAGAGGCTCCCTGATGATTTCTAGAACAGGATCCTCTCTGATTCTGATATTTATAAAAACTGAGTTATCCTGAACTCCCCCCCCACTCTGAGAGATTAATGAAAATTTATAACATGACAAACTTCAGGATCTCACTTTAGATCTACAAAGTCTGAAATTCTCTAGGTGGCTCCAAGTGATTCTAGCTTTGCCAGTTTTTTTCGGGTTAATTCAAATCCACTCAAAAGTGTGGACGCCCTCCTTACAGATGGGGGTTAAATAATCAACAGGTATCTCCCAAATGGGCACTAACTGGTTAAAGGCAAATCTGTGGTTCCCTTAGTAGCTCTTTAGACTAGTAAGCTCCTTTGTTCTTGACCTATCTGTATCTCCTGTACTTTTATCTTTGGTTTCCCTTTATTCTTTGACCTCACGTTGAATTTAAATTCTTGTCAGATTACATATACACACGTATCTTAAACCCTCTTTACATTTGGCAAACAACAGACATAACCAGACAAATATGTAAAATTATTATTACATTCAGCTTCTGTAGAGAAAAAAATATTCTTGGCAATAGATGTAGAGTGAGCGCCTTTGAATAACCTAGAGAAGGGTGTGTGTGTGTGTGTGTGTGTGTGTGTGTGTGTGTGTGTGTGCATGTGTGTATGCTGACTCTTCCTGGCTGGCAGTTGGGGAGAAGGAGAATGCACATGTGGATTAAAGGACTACTTCACTAATGAGCTTTAAATCTTTCTATCAAAAAGGGTACTGGCTGGGCATGGTGGCACATATCTATAATCTTAGCCATCAGAAGTTTGAGGTAGGAGACTCTTAAGTTAAAGGCCAGCCTGGACTACATAGTAAGCTCTAGGCCAGTTTGATGATAGAAAACAATGGGGAAAAAGGGCAATTATAGTTCATTGCACTGATTATACATATACCAACTGGAAAACTCATTTGAAACAATGATCTGAATGTTTGGGTGAGGGGATCTTTCCTTCTTTTGTGTCATTTCTTGCTTGCCCCTCCCCCCACCTTTCCTATTCATTCTTTGGTCACTAATCCCTACAAAGGCAGTGATTATAGATGCTTTAGAGTGTGGTTCTCGAGTCACTGAAGTAAATGGGCCCTAGGAGGTTTGGATATGCTTCCATGAGGGGAAGTTCACCCTGCCCTTTCACTAGTGCTCCAACCGCCCTGCCTGTGAGAATCCCAATAAATGGGGCCAGTTAAGGCCAGGGAGATTCCATGTAGGGACTGTGTGCTTTATCTGATGGTTGACCTGTTATGCTAGAGGAACCAGATTTTCCCATCTTCACAGTGGTTCCCAGGAAGAAACTCCAGTCGGACCACAGTTTGGAACTTTTCAGCTAAATGCCTTTAGGGAGACATTAGAGGTTGGTTCCCGAGGCCATTCCCTGTTAGGTACCAGGACCGAGGCTGGGGGGTGGGGAGGTGTCTTTACTTTTAAAAAATATTTATTTATTCAATTTAATTTTATTATTTTATTTTATGTGTGTGCCTGTGTATATGCATGTGTACTGCATGCATACAAGTCCCTGTGAAGGTCAGAAGAGTGTTGAGTCCCCTGGAATTGGAGTTATAGGCAGTTGTGAGCTGCCATGTGGGTGCTAGGAACTGAGTTCTTTGTAAGAGCAATAAATGCTCTTCACCACTAAGCCGTCTCTCCAGCCCTGCCTTTGCTTTTTGAATAGGTGCATTGTCGCCTGGCTCTACTTTGTTATGAACTAAGTGATGGCTAGGAGTCACCACACCAACCAACAGCAACCTTATAATAATTTGTAAAGAGCTGGACCATTTTGGTCCAGCTGAGAACCCTAGTGCCCGATAAATCTAATTGGGAAATATTCTTCAGTGCTCTGTAAGCCAGGACTGAGTTTGTCTAATTTTCACAGACAAGGAAGGGCCTCAGCACATTCCAGCTACAAGAGCTTGTCTTCTGCAGGTGTGGGCTGCATTGCAAGATCCACAATGGGAACACTACATGGTTTCCCTCCTGACAATTGCAGTGGACAGCACCAGCTTCGTGTGAGTACTAGTTACTTCTTGCCCATGATTCACTTTATTTGCAAAGACAGCATTTCTCCCTTCTGACAAATAAAGGACATAGGTAAAGCCTTGACAATGAACTTGCCCACAGCTGTGCACATAGGGTTAGGGTCAGGATCTGAAACAGCTGTTTCCTGATTACTGTGGCATCTCTGGTAAGGCACGCATGCATGTACATGTGCACGTGTGCATGCGTGTGTGTGTGTGTATGTATGAAACAAGACATAGACATCAATTGTAATTCCTGGAATAAGAACATAGGGAAAGTAGGCCAGAAGTCTAATGTGCTGTAAAGATTTTGAGGGAGCTTGCAGTGATGGCTCACTCGAGATAGCATGCGGGAGATCTGGAATTCAAGGACAACCTGGGTGACATGGTGAGACCCTGTCTCAAATAAATACATGCAAAATAAATTACATATCTTATATATTGCATATTTACACATACATAAACTTACAGGGTAGGTTTAGAGCGAGCTACCATAAAACCCATTCCTGCGCCTTGTCATTTTTCCTACATCCCAGTGCTGGTGAACCTGCCTTACCTTCCTAGTCATCACCTGGGCTAAGCTACAACCAGAACAAACATTTGCTCCAGCCAGAAGCACTTCAAATGGCAAGATTACTCTGTCAATATTTACTATTCTACAACTAGTAAGTTGGGCCAGAGCATTGCTAATGAGTTTCATACACACAGAGAAAGGTTAATAGATATGAATGATACTTGCCCCACTCTTAGGTCACTTGGTTAGTGGCAAATAAAGGTTAAGGAAAATAACTAGTAAAGGCAATCCTGTGGAGACTGACTTTACACCTGGCTCTGGGGTCTACTCAATCTCTGCAACATCAAGGGCAGGGCACTCAGCTCTGCCATCCCTACCTTCACCCCAAAGCATCAGTGCTCTTTGAGGGAAACCCACACATCAGGGTGAGGCCTGCTGAGGCTTCTCCTTGTTCCCCTAGTGAAATTCAGGGGAAGATGCAAAGGAGAATGTCCTGAAAGACTGTGAATCTCCTAGGGAATAGAGTGCCTGGAACTCACTAGGTAGACCAGGCTGGCCTTGAACTCATAGAGATCTGCCTGCCTCTGCCTCCTGAGTGCTGGGATTAAAGGTGCGCACCACGATGCCCGGCTTAGAGTTTGTTTCTTTTACACTCATTATTCCCCACATACTCTGAAAGTGGAGAGTCCCATATCTCTAAAATGATGCCCTTGTGCTTCCTCTTCTCATTGGTGGAGTGCACTGAGGACTTTGGAGTCAAACAAACCTGCATTCAGTTCTGCATTCTTTACTTCATTATTCCAGGGTACTTGACCTGAGGCTGAGCCTCTGGAGAGCCAACAGTGCAGGCTTTGGTGGCGGGACTATGGAGATGAGCCAGCTGCACAGCCTTCCTGATGTGTGCATTCCAAGTGCAGGAGGCACAGATGGAGAAAAGACCACTGTGACTACCAGTACAGGCCCCGAGACTCAGAGACACTGGCCAGTCTCCCTGACCAGGTGACCTGCTTATCTTTCACTGTCCAGTGACCTTGATCCCATTTTTGGGTTTTGGTTTTCTGCAAAGCCATAGGAAGATTCAGTTCAATAATAATTGCAGTTAACTAAGGCCTAGTAGTAGTCCAGCTGGTAGGAAGCACTGAATGAATGCCGTTTGATAATCTTTCAGGCTTCCCTATACCAGGATTATGAATTATTTTGTTCATTCATATCTCCAGTGCCTGACACATGGCAGAACTTCAGTGATTATTTGTTGGCCGAAAGACTTTGCTGACAAAGAGAATGTCAGAAATGACTATCATGAAGATAAAATTAAATGACGGAAAATTCATAGACTGATAATGCCTCAGTAAATCAAATATAACAAAGTAACTTTGATAGGGAATCTAAACCGTAAACCAGAGTTAATGCTCAGAAATTGTAATCATAACTCATCTTCAGACGAAGGCATCAAGCATTTCCTTCTCTGTCTTTATCCACTATAGGGAGCATAATATTTAATAAGTCAGCTTCTCCCCACCTCTAAGCTCCTTCAAGATGATAATGGGTCTGGTAGCTGACTCCTGTAGATCTCAACAATTGGGAAGCTGAAGCAGGAGCACTTTCCAGAGTTCCAGGCCAACCTGGGCTACAGGGTGAGGCCTTGTCTTTGAAAGAAAAGGAAATCAGGTAATCAAATAAGATCTGGAGTCAGTGACTTAATCTGCTTATTTTTGCTTCATTGGAGACTACTAATCTAATCAGGCAATAGACAAAAGAAATGATCAAAATGTGATTCCTAAAGTCTTTCAAACTTTGTAACATAAGAAGAAAAATCAAAGGAATGGATTAATTTATATTTTATAAACAGCAAAAGAATAAAACAAGATAAGCATCCATTCATTTTTATCCTTTTGCACTCAGATGTTGAAGCTCTAAAAATCCTCATTGGAATGCATTTTGCTCCTTTAGAACTCTAGACTTAATATTCATTTTTGCTTGTGATCCTGCATGCTTAATGCAGGTATTTTTGGGAATCCTAGTACTTTCTTTTTCCTTCAGCTTAGTTCCTTCTGGATTAGTTCCTTCAGCTTAGTTCTTGGGTATAGTTTGTAGAGTATAATAGTCACACTGAAGCCAGGTAGAACATATGTTGATAGGAGGAAGGCACAAACAGTAATAACCTTCTTACAGAACCTGGAAATCCTTTAACCCCTGGACTTCCCTGGGCCAAGGCTGACTCTGCATCTTGAGCACCTAGAAAAGTCCCAAGGCTCTTCCTCTGGTGATTGTGTTTGCCTTTCTGGAACTTTCAGGTATGGGACACTTTTATCCTAAATGCAGACTATTTTATCATAATTTGAACAATTTTAGAAATGCCTTTTAAGGTGATTTTATAGAAATATTAGAGAAGGATATGGTGGCACATGGCTGTAATTCCAGCACTTGGGAGGCTGAGGCAAGAGGATCTTGAGTTTGAGGCCGGTTTGGGCTACATAGCAATCTCCAGGCCACCTTGGGCTACAGAATGATATACTGTCTCAAAAACAAGAATGAAAGAAAGGAAAGAAAGAAGGGAGAAAAAGAAAGAAGGAAGAAGAAGGGGAAGGAGGGAGGAAGGAAGAAGGAAAAAGTGGTAAGTGTAGTTTTCAGATTGTTTGAACTTCTAGCGTCTCAAGATTTTGCCAAACTCATGTTATGGTTCAAATACAAATTTAAGGAGTCACCTGCATTTAAAGCAAGCTACCTCTTGAAGGGGGTAGCTGGAGAGGGATTTAGTGAGCATTGACTCTTCTGGAGACATAATGACTGACCGTAGAGGAGAGAGAAAGCAGCCTGTCTAAACAACAGTTTGTAGTGAGAAATAGATGCTCTGCTCCCAGCAACCCACAGAGTTGCATATGTAAGAGAATCCTCCATGGCCTGGGTCTTCCTTTATCAGTGTCTTGCTGATTGCCAGTCTCCTTGAGCTGGTAGAAGCTAACTGGGCAACCTGGCATCTAGAAGACCTCTGGTCTACAATAGTGAAGGTCTAACACCCTGCTTCAGGATGAGGGCCTGAAGGAAGTGACTGGGGCCCTGGACAACGTGGAAACAAAAGGCCCTTTGCGGAGTTTACATACGAGCTGAGGCAAAGGTATGCATTTTCCATGATCACACAAATAAAAGGAACTTTCTTCTGAGACAGGTGCC
This sequence comes from Nannospalax galili, assembly GCF_000622305.1. Taxonomy (NCBI): domain Eukaryota; kingdom Metazoa; phylum Chordata; class Mammalia; order Rodentia; family Spalacidae; genus Nannospalax; species Nannospalax galili. The sequence goes on along the minus strand of NW_008360329.1, from coordinate 4,762,629 downwards.
TAAAAGAGACACGAAAGACTCCAGAATCCAGATGGAATTAGTCACTAGCATCAGTGCAACACTGGTTGGACTTTCTCTATGTGTAGCTGGGTGGCTCGTTTCTAATTCCACCAGGCTCAGCTTCCTTGCGGCACACTCTGGCTAGCCCGCAGCTGCTCTTTTCTGAATTTCTTTTGCCACTGTGTGGATGTGCCACACCCACTTTCTTTAACTCAATAACTCCCAGTACAGGATTTATGACATGCCACCCAGGAAGAGGCTTCGCTTCCACTTACATTCCTTTTGCATTTAATTTTTTTTTGTATTTTCCATAATCTTTAGCAGTATTAACATCATGTTACATGTTCAATGGGTGCTCATAATTGATAAAACTTATTTTTTGATTTCCACTGGAAACTTCTACATATGGACCATTTTAATAGCAGAAATAGAATCAGAGTCCTGATTCCTAGTCCCTTAAAGTCAGGTACCAGTTAGCTGTTGATGACTTAGGGACTTGTGAAGTCTGTTCACCTCCATAAAAATCTACTTCACTCTTTTTTGGAGAGCAAATCAACACATCAGAAGAGTCGAGTAGGAGGTCATCCCTATTGACAGCAGTTTCTAATGCAGTTGGACACACATCCATCGTATACCTATAAAGTACTTGCTATGGTTTCATTCATTAAGGGACGCTAATGAAAAAGCCTTCATGGAGGGATATCTTAGAAAAAAAAAAACCTAATAAATGTCCTCGCATTTGGGAGGCTGTGACAGGATGATCTAGAATTTGAGTCTAGCCTCAGCTAGCTATCATGGTACAATACTGTCTCAAATGAAGTCTAAAGAACAATGTGGACAGTCAGAGAAGCACATGAAGCTCTGATGTGGTGATCCAGCAAGTCTGGGGACAGTTCAGTGGAGAAGAACACGATGTGAAGAGCTGAGATTTTAGGGTTATATTTGACCATAATTCACTTGCAATATGAGAAAAGAAAGCACGTGAAGGAGCATGGGCAGAGAAGCAGAGCATACATTTGGAGTACTAAGCAACTAAATGAAGTTGAAAGTTGGGGGAGTGTGCACAGGAATTCCTTGGTTTGATAGAATTAGTCTTAGAGTGGGCTGTTCAAGTGAAGAGAGTCCCCCGAAAACATCTAAAGCCTGGAACCCACCTATTGCTCATGTTAAGTGAAGGACTACAGACCATTCTGTATGGACCTCAAATTATTCTTGGAAGAAGCAAGAGACTAAAAAAATATCCCAGAAAGATATCAGAGGTCAGCTTTAGGAACAGCTCTCAGAAAACTTGGTTCATATGCTCAATGTAAAGGATGTCAAAACAGATATGCTAAGCCTGGCAAAACTCTCAGATGCCTTCCATATGGCAAAACTTCTAGCAATCTTAAATTCAGTGTACACGAGAACAAGGAATTATTAAAAATGAACAACTCATGAACAAAACTGAAATTCTATACTAGGGAAAGCACTAACTATTTAAAGGTTATTATCCAGGCATGGTGGCACATGCCTACAGTCACAGTACTTGAGAAATGGAGGCAAGAGTGTCACAAGTTCAAGACCAGCCTGAGCTACATGAGATCCTGTCTTGAAAACAAAACAAAGCAAAGTTATTAATGGGAAACATTTAAATATATTGTTTTCTGGAGGATGGGGAGAGAAAACCAATAAGCCAGCAGTAGACAAAAATGATTTTAAAAGGGTTATTTTATGATTTACGTACTTTCATGGGTTATTTCAGAGTTCCCATGTTACAGCGAACATACCTGTGCTTCCATCTTTACTTCAACAATGAAAGTGTGCTTTTCAAGTGTGGCTCTTAGGAACTGCTCTGAGAAGGCCTGTTCCAGTTATTAGTCCAGTTTCTTATGGAGGTCCAGTTTCTTCTGGAATTTTGAGTGTGTGTGTGTGTGTGTGTGTGTGTGTGTGTGTGTGTGTGTGTGTGTGTGTGTGTGTGTGTGTGTGTAGCATTAGATAATAATCTGTGTTTGTCAGCATGGCTCCTCTAGCAAATTACCTCAAGCTGCTGAATTAAACAACAGAAATTTCCTCTTATGTAGTTATGGAGGCAAGAAATCTGAACTCCATTATCACTGGGCCCTGAATCAAAATACCAACATGGGTATTACTAGCAGAGGCACATTCCTAGTAGAAGCTCCATGAGAAGTTGGTCCCTTGCCTCCTGTCTCTGGTACCTCTGCCTGCATTCCTTGGCTTTGGGCTCACAAGCCCAGGCTCTGTTTCTGTGTTCACATGGTTTTTTCTACCCTACACAGCTTCCCTTCTTTCTCTCTCTTACAAAAAGACTTGCTATAGCCTGTAGCATCAGTCAGGAAAACCAGGAGTCCCCTCACCTCAAGATCCTAAATTTTATCACATCAGCAGAGTCTTTTTCTCCTGAATTCCAGTGTGTGTGTGTGTGTGTGTATAGAAATATCTCAATATCTTTTGCCATTTAGTGACTGTCCAGTTGACTGAGTTCTGAGACTCCTTGAGGAGAACAGTTTCCTAGAAGTGGATGACAGTCCTCTGATTGTACACTGCTCAGTGACTGCTGACCTGCTGTGTGCTCAGTCCTCCACATCAGGCCTGTGGACCTGTCCCTCATGCCTCTTGCCCTATGTTGCTGTTAGTTGTTTGATGACATGGGGGAATCATGTGTTTCATTGTATTAGTTACTTTTGCACAAGATACCTGACAGAAATCACTTATAAGAGGAAAGATTTATTTCTGGATCACAGTTTCTATCATGGTGAGGAAGACATGGCGGGTTTCATGGTGGAGGGGAACATGTGGCAGAGGCCCCTCACATGCTGGTAGAGTAGGAAAACTCGAAGGAGGAACTAGGGACCAGGATATAACCCTCAATGGCCTTCTCATAGTGAAGTGACCTGCTTCTCCAGCTAGGCCCTACCTTCTAAAGGTTCAGTGGCCTCCCTAAATAGTGTCACCAGCTAAAGAACAAGAGTCAAAACATGAGCCTGTGGAGGATGTTTCAGATTCCAATCACAGCAACTGCTTACTCTCAAATCAGAAACCAAATAAAAAGCTCTTGGTTGTGAACGTGTCAAAGTACAGAGGAACATGGAACCCGAGTCTGCATGCCCTTTAATACTGTGAGTTTTGGTGCTGAGCCTTTGACCTCTGAAGGTCTCCATTGTCAGAACATGGCAGAATTTCAGGAGCATCTGCCCAGGAGCTGAGCCTCCTTCTTCAGTAAACAACCATTTTTATCTTTCAGTGGATGACTGCTTCTCAAGCAGGATTTCACTAGCCTCACTCAGAGGAAGCTGTCCATCAGACAGGCCATCTAAAAAGAACTGAACTGCATTAAAATTGCAGAAATAGACACAGTATATTGGGTGGTGCATGCCTATAATCCCAGCATTTGGAAAACTGAGGCAAGAGGGTCATGAATTGCAGGCCAGATTGGGCAGACCCTATCTCAGAAATCGCAAAAATCAATAGCTAAGAACTCTACAGTTTGGCCTTGAGATTATTATTATGACAAAAGACCCAAAAGCCATTGAAGACAATTGTACAGTGAGTGCCAACATAAACATACTTAACCTAAAAAGTTCAGGTTATAAAAGGGTTGACCTGCCCACAACAGGTCTTTCTGTGGGAAGTCTAGACACACCCCACTTCTAAAGCCCCAAGCAGACTATACTACTAAACTCCTGAGGGTGGGGTAGGGAGAATAGTTAAGGGGCGCAAGGTACAGTTGAATATAAGGAACAATTTCTAATGTCCTATGGCACAATCACTTAAGTATGGTTGTTAATTGTTACTCATGTATTTTGAAAAAGTTAGTAGACAAGATCTTGATCACTCCCAACAAAAAGAAATGTCAGGTGGCTGCAGAGATGGCTATGTCAACTGCCCTGATCTGTACACAAGTGCCGATATGCCCCATAAGTACCGCCCCATAAATTACTATGCAGGGGTAAAGACAGGTGGATCCTTGGAGCTCGTTGACCAGCCAGCTTAGCCCAATCAGTGAGCGCCAGGTTCAGTGAGACCTGTGGAGAAAAATAAGGTGGAGAGCAGTAGAAGAAAACACTTGATGCTGATGTCTGGTTTCTATGTGTACAGCCGTGTGCATGCTCACCTGTACACACCACACAAGCATGTACACACACACACACACACACACACACACACAATTAAACAAAATTAAAGATGTCCTCACAGACTTCAGTTGTTTTTTCTGCCCCTGTGTTTTCCTTCTAGGAAATTGTTCCTAGTGCTGTATGAATGATATGACATGACAGTACACCATCTTACACTGTCGCATTGGTAGAAAATGTACATTTTATAATGAAGAATAATAAAAAGTAGTTATTTTGATTTGCTGTGGTTTGCTTTTTCCAGGCTGGCCTGGAACTCTTGGTCCTTTTGGCTCAGCCACTGGAGTAAAGGGCAGCTGGAATGGCAGAGCTGCATCACCACTCCCAGCCAAAAGGGCTGCTCAGGGTCTGAATAGTTTTCACAAGATGGCAAATTTGGGGCTAGAAAGATGGCTCACTGGTTTAGAGCACTGGCTGCTCTTGTAAAGGACCTGGGTTTGATTCCCAGCACCCACATGACAGCTAACAACTGTCCTAACTCCAGTTCCAGGAGATCCTGCACTCTCTTCTGACCTCTGTGGGTATTACAGTACATGGGTGCACTGACATACAAGCAGGCAATACACTCATACACATAACATAAAATAATAAATGAAATATTCTTTTAAAAGATGATGAACTTATTAGGGATATTAGTTTTTTGCCTTTTTAAAATTTCATACAGCATATTTTATTACATTTAAGTCTCCTCCCCTATCTGCACCCCTATTAAGAATAATTTTAAAGAGTGTATTACTTACATAATTTCTAGTTTACTCCAGGCACTCCAACTCAACTTCATTTTCTTTGCTATTTGATAGGAAAGTAATTCTAGAAAATTCACAAGCTATTTTTAGTTTTTGGTCTTTTTGAGACAGGGTCTCCCTGTAACCTCAGCTGGCCTAGCATTCACTATGCATACCAGGCTGGCCTCAATCTCACAGGTATCTGCCTGCCTCTGCCTCTTGAGTGCTGGGACTAAAGGTGTGCACCACCATGCCTGGCCTCAAAAAGCTTTTTTAAAAGTTATATTAAAGTTTCCTTTTGAAATTGACAGTTTGCTTATTTTTCTTTTTCTAATAAATAAAAAGAGCAAAAAGTCTTTGTTGGAAGTCAGACATGGTACTATACACCTGTAATCCATAATCCCAGCACTGAGAAGGCAGAGGCAAGAGGATCATGATTTCTAGACCAGCCTGAGCTACATACTAAGACCCTCCTATCTCAAGGGAAGAGATGAGAGGAGGGGAGAGGGGCAAGGGGAGAGGGGAGAGGGAGAGAGGGAGGGAGGGAGGGAGGGAGAGAGGGAGAGAGAGCAGAAAAGCTCTCAGTAAGTGTTAGCTAGTAATATTTTCTTTTAATATATGAAGGTTTTTCTTTTTTCTTTTTATGTGTATGAGTATATTGCCTGCATGTGTATAAGCGAACCCATGTTGTGTAGTGCCTGTGGAAGCCAGAAGAGGATGTTGATCCCCTGGAACAGTTGTTAGCCAGTATGTGGATGCTGGGATTCAAACCCGGGTCCTCTGCAAGAACAGCCAGTGTTCTTAACCTCTGAGCCATCTCACGAGCCCCATGAAATTTTTTCTTATATTAGATAAATTTATATTTATTTACTTTTTAATCAATTAATTAATTTTTTGAGACAACTCTCCCCTGTAGCCCAGGCTATATCCTTCTATCTCACTTCCCCAGCTTTCCACCACACAAGGTTCCCATTGAATTTCAAGCTACTGAAGAGATTCTTTACCTTGATACCTCTCTCATGTGCCTAGCCTTGTACATGGTAAATGCCTAATAAAGGTTTGTAACATCAAATTATCTCAAACATTTGAACTGTCTATGAACATAATTGGTTCAAATGTTAAGAATTGCAAGAAGCCATTGTTTTGGACTAAACTCCTACAGCAGGCTACAATAGACCAGGTCAAAACTCAAATGGAGTTACTCACCCTACAGTCGCATGCCACCGGACTGAAACTAAGCTACTTGTCTGAGTTTCTGAGATGTTAGCTTCAGAGAAACACCAGTCAAACATCCCAAACAGATCAATTTTCACTGTCATGACAAGGTACAACCTGATGGTGGCAGTCATTTATTTTCCCATTGTCTGTTTCTTTGTTCCCTTCTTACAAGGAAAGTGACTGAAATGGCAAATTCACTTTTTCTTCTTTTATTTCTGTTTTCTTCTCTGTCTATAAAATACACTTCTACTCAGACTAGTAGAACACTTATTTTATATCAGGGAATGAAATGTCTGATTCTACAATTGAAAATAAAACCAATTAAAGTCTTTAAATTGTTGTAATTTTGCCTTTTAGCAGAGATTTCAAAGGATTAATCAGAAATTCGGAATCTTGCATAAGACTCTTATAAAAGGGTAAATATCATCCTAAAAATCAGACTTGAATAATTTCCTCTCTCCTACCCACCCACAAACGTCATCACGACTCAACTTCCCCGCATCCAGAGTTGATATTCTGGTGTCCAGACACAGACTCCAGCAGGCCAAGAGAACCTCTACAGCAAAGTTAACGTCCCTGTCACTTCTTGCTGTAGTTTCCATGTGTTTATGAAATATTCCAAACCAGCTCTCCATTTTGATTCACATAGATAAGCAAATCTATTTCTCCCTCCACATTTTCTGGGGATCCAGTCTGCTTGAACTGAAAATTGCAATAAAAAAAAATTCACAAGGGGCAGAAGCAGGCATATTTCTATGAGATCGAGGCAAGGTCAGCCTGGTCTACATGGTGAGTTCCAGGCCAGCTGTGGCTACAGGAAGTCCCTGTCTCAAAAGAAAGAAAGAAATTTTTTGCAGTTCCAGTGCATGTATTGAATAAAGATAAACAAATCTGGAAGCCCTCTTAGCTTTCCATTTTAAACAGTAACTTAACAAAATATTTTACTTACTATTTTTATGTGTATGAGTATTTTACCTGAATGTATGTAAGTGTACCTGTGTCGTGCAATGCCTGCAGAGGTCAGAAGAGGGCGTCAGAGTCCCTGAAACTGGAGTTACAGATGGTTGTTAGCTGTCATTTGGGTGCTGGGAATCGAACCCAGGTCCATTGGAAGGGCAGCCAGTGTGCTTAACCGCTGATTCATCTCCCCAGGCCCCTTAGATGGTAACTTTTGCTGCAAAAAAAATTTTTTTAAAAAACTTCTTTCCTTGGAAGTACCTAGCTAATACACCCCCCCTCCCCCCCCCCCCCGCCCGCAACAGCGGGAGCAGGGGATCCGCCCACGTGCTGGCTGTGGGTAGCCCTCGGGGCCGGGAACTCTTACATGTCCTTAGCTGCTCAAAATCAAGTAAGTCTGGCTCTGAGCTTTCTTGCCCCAGAACATTGAGATACCCAATCTCGTCAAGTTGTAAGGAATTCCTGACCCTTCCCTGGGTTCAAACCCAATTCTTGAAAGGCGGAGGGTGTTTCCGTAACTAAGGTGATTGGGGAAAGGCATTACAGAGTCCTTCCTGACCAAGTCCGGTGGGTGGATAGCCCCTGTGCTGAAGGCAAAGTAACTTTCTTGTGGGCACCCACCTTCTGCCGGCTCTTCAGCCTTCACCGTGCCCCTGCATTCCTCCTTGGCAGACCCCCTTCAGTTTTACCTTTCTTGAAACTAACCCCTTCCCTATTGCTCCCTCTCCTCTACTTCTGCTTGGTCTTGTCCTAGAGGTCCACTTCAATGTCTTCCCTGCCAATGTGTCAAAAACAAGGCTCTGCTACCTTTCCCAATGGGATCTATGGTAAGACTGCTTGGATCAAAAATTACAGTGCTAGGGAGGATGGTCCTGCATGTGTGTGATACAAGCACCGAGGAGACTGATGCAGGAAGATGGAAAGTTTGAGGGCATCTGGGGCTACCCAGTGAGACCCTTCAGAAAGAAAGGAGCCAAAGCAATTATAGGACATCAAAAAACTTCTCAGTCTATTTCAAGTAATACAAAATAGGAAAAACAAGGTAGACAAACATTTCTATAAATTATCCTGTTGTGCATTTCACTGAAGTCATGTACCTTACCCAAGCTTCCTTTTCTAGATAAATTGAGAACTATAGGGATGCAAGGCTATCAGAAGGAGATTCCTGGGCAGTGTAGGAATGAACCAGACTTGTGCGCTGTGTGCAGCTATGAGAAGTTGAAAAGGTCTTGTTTTACAGAAAGACTGTGACCAACATCTGGATTCTTGGATACAAACTATGTACGTTCTTCATGGGGTGAATGTTAAACGTAGTGGTTTTGTGTGTATGTATGGCAAATCTGCATTTTAACTGACATACTGAGTATTTATCTGCTCTGTATAGGAAACAACAAAGCAATTGCTTAGGTAGATAATTGGCCTTTTCGATCAAAGGAATTAAGTTTTCTTTAATGGGCTTATTTTGTTGACAATGTGGTTGGAACAAATTAAAATTTTTTTTCTTGATTTTTGAGAATTCAACATATGCATATAATGAAATATGATCACATTTACCTCCCCCCCACTACAGCTTCCCATATATGCACAGGAGTGGGATCATCCATTGGAATGTGGGCAATGTACCAATGGCCACATCCTTAAAAAAGAATGATTTTCCTTTCCCCAACAACTGTCAATAGCTCTATTAGTAAAAAGTGAGACTTGGTGATCATCCATGCTGGGATTTTGGATGGCTTGATCTAGTGCAGGTCTTGTTCAGGTAACAACTGTTGTGAGCTCATGAGTGCAAAGCCATATAAAAATTATGGGTTATGTTATCATTTTGTCTATTACTCAGGAACTGTTATGAATTAATGAAAAGCAAACCAGAGGCTATAGAAACATACAGGATTGTATGAGTTTCAATTTCAGTTAGTAGCAGTAAACTGGTCAAAGAAAGTAGCATCAAAGTCAAGTCCCTAAAAACTCTGGTAACTGAGCTGGGCATGGTGGTACATGTCTTTAATCTCAGCACTCAGGAGGTAGAGGCAATCTCTGTGTGACTGAGGCTGATCCAGTCTATTTAGTGATTTCTAGACCAGCTGTGGATACAGGGAGACCCTGTCTCAAAAAGACAACCCCCCCAAAAACCTCCAAAAACAAACAAAAAACCAACTCTAGCAACAGTCCCATAGTCGTAACAGCCCTAAAACTATGTAGAAGCCCAATGTCCAAAGCCTCTTTTGAGACTCAAGCCAATCTTCTGTGATCTCCTGCTTTTAAAACAAAACAAAAAACCAAGCTACAGACTTCCAACATGCATTGGCACTGAGTAAACATTCCCATTTCAAAAGGGCAGAATGGAAGGTTAGCAATGAAAGATCAGAACAAAACTGAGATCAAAATTCAGCAAGGCAAACATCTAACCCTGTAATTCCATGTTCAGCACCTGAGGCTTGTCTTGACATCATTTGGGCTCAAATAGGCAGCTGAACCATTGAAAACACCTCCCAATGTGATCTCATTCTAGAAGCTTCCTAAGATGGTTGAGTGGGTAGGATGGGGGTCTTTCCCTTAAGGCACTGTTCCTATTATCCCACTGCAGAGCTTGAGGTTCTTTTTTAATTACACTAATTTCTTTAAATTTATTATTTCTATTTTTTATGTGTATGAGTATATTACCTGCAGGTATGTAAGTGTACCAGTGTCATGCAATGCCTGTGGGGGTCTCAGTGTTGGAGCCCCTGAAACTGGAGTTATGGACAATTGTTAGCCACCACGTGAGTGCTGGGAACCAAACTTGGGTCCCCTGCGAGAACAGCCAGTGCTCTTAGCCACTGAGCCATCCCGCCAACCCGCACATTAATTTCTTTAATAACTACTTCAACTTTGTCCCAGCCATGTTGACTGTAGCTTTCCACTTGCTGAAGTTCCTTTCCTCACCAAACTGCACATTTTACACATTTCTGCTTCCACTTTCTGCTTTCCCTCCCTTGTAAATCTGACCAAGAACAGTGAGATGTAGCCATGGTATAGCTTGGCTACTACATTGTCTTGAAATTTCCTCAACTAAACAAATCAGTCCATTACTTTTGAATTTAACATCACTCAGTTTTCAGGACAGGGAAGGAACATAGCCAGAGGTTTTGACAGTAACATGAATGTCTTCTATCTCAAATCCCAACAGAGTCCCTGTCGCCCTCTGAAACATCATGAGCACAGCCTTTGCTGTCTGTATGTTCACACTTTTGTAAATGGTCCTTTACATTCCCATCAAAATTTCCCATTATACTCTGTGTACAGAATTCTAGGGCTTCTCTAGTCTACTGCTCCAAACTCTTCTACATTCTTCCTACAAACCAATTCCAAAGGCCTATGGACATTGTCATAGAAATGACACCACTTCTCAGTGCCATTTTTTTTTTCCTGTATTAGTTACCTTTCTCATCACTGTGACAGACTATCTGACAGAAGCAACTTAGGGAAAAAGGGATCTATTTTGGCTCATGGCTCAGAGGACACAGCCTTTCAGGGAAGGGAAGGCATGGGTATGGGAGTGGCTTGAGGCTCATTGCTCTGGCAGAGGGGATGTGGGGTAACTGGTCACGCTGCATTAGAAATCAGTAAGGAAAGGACCTGGGCCAGAACTGGGACTGAGATAACCAATAAGCCCTGTGTTTACAACCATATATCTGATAGTAAGTTCCCACGTACAAAAGGTTCCACAACTTCCCAGAACAGCACCATCATCTGGGGACCCAAGTGTTCAAACACATGAGCCTGTGAGGATATTTTGCACTGAAACTGTAACAGCTGCAAAAAGCTTTTGTTTAAAAGGTTAGCTTTGTGCCAATGATATAGCTTATTGGTAGAGTACTTCTCTAGCATATGGAAGTCCCTGTGTTCAATCTCCAGAGCCAGGAAAAATGGAATAAGCTTTGTTTAACCTGATGGTTCCCAAACTAATTAGCACATAGAATCAAGTTTTAATATAACATAAATAAATGTACAATGGGACTGTTGGCAAATCTAGTAAAAGCAAGTAATTGGGGAGAGAGTTCTTCTCTCCTCCCAGCCCTCAGTGCAACATCCAGGACTGTGATTCTGACTTGACCTGATTTAAAAATAATTTTCAAAACTAGCTAGGCATTGTTTATCTCTCGTATTGTCTCACCCCTCCATCATGGTTTTCCCACTTAAGGTGCCCCCATGGTACCCCCATTTCCAAACCAGAGGGAACCATATTACTCCTAGACCCTACTGACAAATTATACATAGCAGATCAAGAAATATATGTCTAGGTAAGGTTTATCTGAGAACAACTGGTCTTTGCCCAAGATTTATCTACATGACACACATTAATTAAAAATACCAGACTGGTGGAACTAACCTTCTTGGGTGTTTAACATACATACTTTGAGACCTATAATAATTTGGTCAGAGGCACATAAAGAACACTTTTTGCTTTTCTAGCCCTCTTAGGTCGGCTAGTTCCAGGGGACTATGAGCATCTCTCAAAATGTCCTGTAATTGTGGTGGGTCATATGTCCTCTTTATCAAGGAGGCCGAGGAGACCCCACCAGATGGACTTGAACCAGTGTCCAGTCTACAAAGAGGAGGGTCAACACAGAGGAATCATTTCCTCCATGCTTCCAAGTGAAGCCAACCATGGTCGAGCAGGACCTTTGACTTATCTCCATATAGGCAGAACTGGTAAAAGAAAGGAGCCAGGGGCTCCTCCCAAGCCCATGTGACCCCTGAGGAACAGATCCTCAAACAACCTTA
>NW_008360329.1:4749602-4749982 GCF_000622305.1 Nannospalax galili | reverse complement strand
AATACTGACCCTCCTAAAACAAAGACCTCTAGATAGGCTAACTAGATTTACCAGAAGGGCAAGTAGTGGGGAATGGCTAGGGGTGCCGACAACACAGCAGACAGTAGCAGGGATTTCAGAGTATAAGGGCTCTAGTGGGGGAAGGGAGGCTATGGGAGGGTGCTATCTCGGAAGTGGGTGTAAAAATAAATAATTTTAAAAAATTAAAAAAATAATAATTCTTCAAAGCATAAAAATTTGCTCCTTAATAATTAGTAGATATGAAAAACATTACCATTGAAATCTACCTGGTGACTTTATATCCATGCTCAGATGCCAAGGAGCTCAGAAAGTAACCAACTGTGATTAGTAATAATCAGATTATATAGAGATTAGAAATA
>NW_008360329.1:4725711-4749384 GCF_000622305.1 Nannospalax galili | reverse complement strand
CTGTTGTAACGAAAAAAAAAAGATATTCTGTATGAAATGCAGAAAAAATAAATTAACAATTTACAAAGAAAAAAAAGTTCAAGGTCAAAAACAAAACAAAACAAAACCAAAAAAAGTTATGAAAATATTGGGGATAGCTGTTCTTGGTTTCTGTTCTATTTCAGAGATTGTAATCAACTGTATCCTTGACAGACTTTTCTAAAAGGAAAATAAGTGTAGTAACTGAGTGTACTAAAGTTGCTAAAGGCCAAGAATATATACTGAATACATTTAGTAAACTCCAAACTATACAACATATTCTTGGGATCTTTGAAGGAAATACTTCCATTGAAAGATCTCTTTATGTTCACCTGCCAGTCTAAAGATGAGATCAGAGTCTCTACTTGCTAGTATTAGACAGTGCCAGGTGATTCAGCTCCTGTTTGGAGCATATGATGATTTGTGGACCAAGGCTCAGCTGGTAAGTTTGCCTTTCACTCCTTATCAAAAACACCTTGTTTCTGTTCCTATTTATCTGCCATGGGAACTTAAATTTTTAGAAAAATCAATTAAATTTGTTCTTTGACATTTTCATACATGTATAAAACACATCCTAATTACTCTACCTACCACATTTGTCAACTCCACATAGGAGCTTTTGGGGTATGTGTGTGTGTGTGTGTGTGTGTGTGTGTGTGTGTGTGCTGTGTGTGTTTGACCTTTTCTCAGATACAATTAATTTACCTAGGATAGTTAATCCTATGAAATAATTTGGGGCAGTTAGTGTTTTACAAATATCACCCTAAGCATATTCAAGTTTAAAACATGGTACAATCTGAACTGTTAGCAAAATGTTTAGGAACTTATAGGTTAAGAACTTCCTAAGGACATTCAAATGCCACCATACTCCCACCTCAGTCCCCAAAGCAAAAATCAGCCCTTTGGTTAATAAAAACCTTACATTCTGTTGTGGGTCAATTGTAAATGTCCCCCATAGGCTTATGCGTTTGAACACTTGGTCCTCAGCTAGTGGCACTGTTTGGAAAGATTATGGAACCTTCAAGAGTTGGAGTCTTCCTAGAGGAAGGATGTCACTAGGGGCAGGCTATGAGGTTTGATAGCCCCGCCCCATTTCCTGTTTACTCTTTGCTTCTGGACTGCTGATAAGATGTGATGGACTGCCCTGGTGCCCCTGCCACCTGCCATGACCGACTCTATCCTCTCTAGAACTGTAAGCCCAAAAACCCCCTTTCTCCCTGAAGTTACTTTTGTTAGGATTTTTTTTAAATCCCAGCAACAGAAAAGAAACTCATACACTTTCCAAATCAAGAAACAACATATACAGAAGTTAGCTCTTTTTAGCACTTACAACATTGATGGGTATGGTGATACAGCCTGTAATCCTAGCACTTGGGAGGTAGAGGGAGGAGGATCAGGAGTTTAAGGATAGCCTCAGCTATATAGTGAGTTTGAGACCAGCCTTGGCTGTATAACGTCCTGTCTCAAAAAGTGAAACCAAGCCAAACCAATGTTAAAGTAGGTGTGGTGGTACACCTTGCAATCTTAGCACTTAGGAGGCTGAGAAAGAAAGACCATAGGTTCTTGACCAGCCTGGGTCACATAAGGAGATCTTGACTCAAACGAACAAAACTGAAAAGACTCATATTAGCATCATATAGAATTTTTGTTTTCAAAAATCACAGTGGTGAGCAGAGTTTTGAAAATAAATTATGGCAGACTCAGGATTTGTTGGAAGACAATAGGAAGTAAACTTTGCAATTGGAGTTATTCTATAAAGCCTAAAACAAAATCCTCATGCTGCCTTGTGTTTGCTTGGTATTGTGCTGAATACAAAACAACGACTGGCCTGGCAATTTGCTGATGTTTGCAATGACTAGAGTGCAGAAAATCATTAATTTCTTTTTGAAAAAGAAAATTTGGATTCAAATATAGCCTCTGTGTAGGTTTAATCTCTATACATTTCTAATTATGTGACCTTTTGTTTTTGAAATTAAGAGTTTTCATCTTTCAAAAGAGAATGATCCTTTCACAAAAAATAAGACAATTTGAAAGCCTTGGTAACAGTGAATTAGAAAGTACTTACTGTCCAGAGAGAATCTTTCTAAAACTAACAAAGGATAGTGAATTTGTTTTAAAATTAAGGGTTAAAAGAACCGATTTAATTACCAGAACTCCTTGAAATAAGCATGATGGTACACTTTATAATACCAGTGAAGGTAGAGGTGGGAAGATCAGGAGGTCAGGTTTATCCTTGGCTACATAGAGAGTTCAGAGAGTTCTAGGCCAACCTGGAATACAGGAGACTCTGTCTCTCACCACCAAACTCCTCAAATAAATGAAAAAGCAAAGCAACTCATCCCTCTGAGTGAGCTGTTACAGTCTTGAACTGCTCACTCAATCTTGAAGAAAGTGCCTGCCTCTGTTCCTGTCCCCACCCTCCTCTGCTGGAGGCAGAAGGCAGAAGAACCCCATTCTTTTCTTTCACAGCAAAAAGGAAGTGAAGACAGAATTGCCAAGTCACCTGCTTTCTCCAGGGGAGGGCTAGAGCCAGATGGCTTCTACTGTGAGTGCCAGCTCCTGCACCTGGGGCTTAACTGCGTCTCTGTTGACCTCATCCCTGTTGAATTTGGCTGTACTACAGAGCCTTACCATAAACCTGCAGGGTGAAAAACCTGCTTGACAATCAACTTGGCATCTACCAAAAGCCTCCTTTTGTTAAATCAGCATTTTAAATACCAGTGTTTTAGAATCTTATCTACAGTAAGTGTCAGCAGAGAGAAAAATTAGTTTATCCAACCTCATCCCCTATCCCCACCCAGTGGCTTCATCATAACTAGCAGAGTAGACATTTAGAACTTAAGCCTGGGCTAGCATAGCACATTGATTATTTTGCCAGTTACAAAGTATTTTCATGTACATTACCATTTTTTATTCTCTCAGAAAGAGAAATAATTACTCTATTTTAGGGATGTGGAACTGAGAATAATTACGATTTGCTGAAGATGTTACATGATGATAATAGATTTGGACTTGGAAAAAAAAAATCTGCCAAATTTCTACCAAACTTTATTGCTTGAGTAGAATGCTCTCAGAAAAGATACATGACCCAAATACAGAGTAGGGTGAGAAAGGGTGACCAGGACCCTTTTGCTACCTTTGCACAATGATACCCTAAAGTAGTAGTTGACTCTAGGAGGCCATAGAGACATCCTGGAGAGTTACTGCTGCAGTGAAGAATTAGGGTTAAGAGTGTAGACTTTAATGTCACAGTGTCCCGCTCTGCCCTGACATTTCGCAGCTCAGTGAACTCTTATGGTAACTGACCTAATCTAAGTCTGTGTTTCTATAGAATGGAGACAATTTTTTTGTTATGTTGTTGTGACTAACTCAAATAATGACCTTAAAACCTGGCACAGGGCCTCTAGTGCAGCTCCTGAGGAACGCGGAAGAGATGGAAGGTGGGATGCAGAGATGGTTTGAACTTGAAAAGCTATGTTCCTCTGCCTGAATATGGCCTATAGGTGAGTTTTGTTTAGAGGGAAGGCCAAGGTCTAGAACGTAAAACAACTTTCCTAGAGCACATGAAGTAAGGCCTGAAATGCCTTGAATAGGATAAAAGGATGGTGCCTTTCATGTGTTCTTTCAATTTCTAAGTTTGGGGCTTTGGTTTTGCATCTTCTTGAAATTTGGGTTGGGTCTTTCCAACCCTGTGTCCTAAGCCTAAGTAAGAACACACAAAGGGCAAGACAGTGGGGGCATTTTTGAAGCCTTTATTTAATTGTTCTAACTTCAGCCGTGTATAAATAGAGCTGAGGGCACGATAAGAAAGAATTCTGCTAGGAAAATATCTTTCACAATTTTTTTTCTTAAAATGAGTGGAGAGAAAATAGACTGTGGTTTGGCTGAGAATGAGGATGGAGGAAGGAAAAACAAACTAAGCATATCATTTTCCCATATAGTAACGTACGAATTTAACATTCCAAAAAATTGTTTGAACTCCGCAGGAGTCCTTTCTGCTTCTCAGTCATTGTCGGGTCATTTAGAAATTAAATGCTTCCTCTCCTGGTGGCCTGCAGAGGTTAGCTACTTGTCCTGCAGACTCATTACAATCTTTTGGAGTACCTTTTTCTTCCCGGGTCTAGGGAGTGGTAGTGGTGCAATTCTCATCCTAGCATGTCTGGAAAGCTCAGCAACAGATACTTCCAACTCACGGGCGCAAAGCACCTTGGCCATGTGATTCCTGAGGGTTATACAAGGCTGACTTCATTTGGAGCAGGCTCATGGCACCGGCTGACTGGAAGGGAGAGAGAGAAGGCAGGTCCAGATCAGCATGATCGGGTGGAACAGGGAGTTTCTACAACGGAACAAGGCTTCCCAAAGTCTGTTATCACCTCCCAAGAGTAGCGAACAGCACAAAGTTACTGTAAAGGGAACTGGCAGAATTCTAACTGTAGCATCTCTGCAGCCGTCTGGCTGGGGCAGGAGACTCACCCTGACCTGTATTCTACCCAGTATGTGAGGTGGGCTGTGAGATGTGTTTTCGTGTGATTCTGTGACCACTTAGTTTTCTTCCCTCTCTTCTGAGGAAGAATCCTAGCATTTTTAATCCTTTCAAAACACAGGACAGAATAGCAAGAGCCTGTCATTGGAATCATTGGCCAAGAGTAATACTGATGCAATCCTCATGGCCACTTGTCCCAGAAGAAAGCTTGGGCAACCTTGTCCTACTATGCTCCAGTGGCTCCTAACCCAACTGGCTTCTCAGACGCCAGTTACCAAGTCTCTTGTGCTGACCTAGGCCCTCCACAGGCCTCCTGCCCAGGGAGGTCCAAGGCCATGGGTGCCAGGGTATACTTATATGATCCAGCCTAAACAGGCTCTTAAGACCAAATTAAGTAACATTACAATAAAACTTTTTTCTTATAATAAGTGCTTCAGTTTTATCCCTTTGCTGGTTAAAAAAAGAGATTTGCCATAAAAAGCAAAACTAAAAAATATATTTTTTAGATTAATGTATTTAACATAGGACAGACTAGAATCTCTCAGTGGTTTAAAGAAAGCATTAAAAATTCTAGCTCTCAATAGCTGTCTTTCTGAAAGCCAATCTAATCTCACAGTAGTGTGCTATGCTGTTCAGATCAGCTTCTGTCTGGGGACCTGGGTAGTTTAACAAAAGGGAAGACTGGAAAGAATAACCAAAGGAATAACCAAGTAGCATGAAGAAGGCTCAGGTCCTAATTTCCCTCTATCTGGAAAAGTAACAATACTTGAAGAAGAAATGTTAGCTGTCTTAAAATATTTGGGAAACAGCTCAATGTATTTTGCCCACACCAGGAAATTATAACCATGTGTAATAGGTGGAGAGGAAACATAGGTTTGATTCTGTGTAAGGAAGGCCATTCCAGAACTTTGCATCTTCTAAACACTAGATAGACTGCCTAAGAAAGGAATGAATTTCCTTTGCTTGAAATCATTTTATCATAAATAGTTACTGAGTTTGTGAGTTTAGGACAGTGTTCTGAGAACAAAGACATGTGAATAAAGTCCAGATAAGGCTCAATAGACAGGTACTGGAATGTTTTAGGAAATCCTTGCTTCTGAAGAGAAAAGTTAAATTACATTACTTCTACAGGATTTTTTAACTTCTAAGGTTTTCTGCTTTCATTCATTTCAACTGTTCAGGAAAACAGATTTTTTTTTCCTTTTTGATTTTATGAGATAGTGTATTACTATGTAGCCTAAGGTGGCCTTGGATTGATCCTCCTGCCTCAGTCTTCAAAGTACTGGGATAATAGGTAGGTGCCATCATATTTGGCTTTAATCAGACACTTTTAAGTTAAGTTTACTTTTTAGAGCATGTTGGCTTATGTTTCACTTTCTGTGCATCTGTGTTTTTATTTATTTTGCTATTTTTTGTTTGTTTTGTTATTTCACTTTTTTTGAGACAGGTCTTACCCTGTAGCCTAGGATGGTCTGGAGCTTCCTATGTACCCCAGGATGACCTCTAATTCATGGCAATACTCCTATTTCAGCTTCCCAAGTACTGAGATTACAGGTATGAGGCACCACAGTCAGCTTCTTGTGCATCTGTATATTTAATAGTCTCTCATGTCTTCCTTCAGCTCACTAGCAGAAATGGTAGAGAACAGGAATAGCATTTCTGCTAATTTTCCATTCAACACCAAGCAGGTCTTGTGAAATGAGTCAGGCACCTCGCTAATTGCAGTGATAAATACACAATTTAAAAAAAACTGCAACTAGGGGGCTGGAGAGATTGCTCAGCAGTTAAGAACACTGGCTGCTCTTGCAGAGGACTGGGATTCAAAACCCAGCACCCACGTGACAGTTAACAGGTGTTCGTAACTCCAGTTCCAAGGGATCTGACCCCTTCTTCTGTCCTCCATAGACATTGCACAACATGGATGCATTTATATGCATGCAGGCATAACACTCATACACAAAATATTGCAGATATTGTAAAAGATTTTGGGAAATGTCTTACAAGTATCAGTGGTTAAGAATGCAGACTGTGCTGGATATGATGGTACACACCTTTAATCCCAGCACTCAGGACGCAGGTAGAACCCTGTGAGATTGAGGCCAGCTGGTCTACATAGAGATTCCAGGCCAGTTAGGGCTTCAGGGAGACCCTTACTCAAAAAATTTAGAGCATCATTTAGAGTATTGGTCACTGTATTAGTTATTTTTCTCTTTGTTCTCTTAAAAAAAAATCTATTACAATGTGACTTAAGGGCTGGGGAGATGGCTCACTTGGTAACGTGTTTACTGGTAAGCATGAGGACCTGAATTCAATCCTTAGAACTCACATAAAAAACTGGGTATAGTAACATACATTTGTGATCCTAGCACTGGGGATATGGAGATTCCAGGGTTTGCCAGCCAGTCAGCCAGTCTACTTGGCAAGCTCTCTACCAATGAGAAACCTTTCCCCCCAAAACAAAATGGACTACACCTGAAGAATTATACCCTCAGTTGTTCTCCGGCCCTCACATACATACATGTATGCTCACTTGCACACACATGAACACACACACACACAAGTGCACACACATATACATACACAAAATATGACTTAGAATTTGATTTAAGGCCAAGATTAATTGAAGAACCATATTTTAACCATGGAATATGATGCTGTTTTGATTAAATTGTGTTTAGAGTAACAAAAAATATTGATAGTGTCAGGCATGGTGACATACATGTGTAATCCCAGCACTTTGAAGGTAGAGGCATAAGGATCATGAATGTGAGTTCAGACTGGGTGACATGGTGATTTTCAAGTTTATTGGAGCAAGATTTTACTTAAAAATCAAAGAAAAAGAGAGAGAGTAAGAGAAGAAAAGAGAGAGGAAAGAAGAGAAAACACAAACCAAGAGATCCAGGCATAGTGATTCATACATATAACACTAGTGTTTGGGATGCTCAGGCAGAGGGATCACTATTCAGGACTAGCCTGAGTTACATAGAAAGACCCTGTATCAAAAAAAGAAAAACAGAAAGAAAGGAGGAAATGAAGTAAGGAAGAAAAAGGAGGAGAGAAGAGAGAAGAGGAGGAGAGGAGGGAAAGAAAGCAAACACTGATAAAAAATTGTGGTAATCCTCTAATCTCATCAGACTTCAACCTGTCATCAAAAGATTGAGACCTATACTGGGGAATTGTGTTCTTTCTACTATCCCAAACAAGTTTTGTCAATAATTAAATACATTTTCACTTTAGAACTAGATTTGCATTTTTAAAGTACTTTATTTTTAATTTAGAAAAAGAAACAGGAACAAAAAAAAAAAAAGAAAAATAAAGGGGGTTGATTTAGTCCACAGGTCATTTGAAAAATCTTCTAGCGTGAAAGACAGGTGATACCTCACTGGAACCTGGAACCTGTCTGTGTCACCTGAGCCATGTTTCAGGGCAACTGTTCAGTCATGCTGAACAGTCAGCCTTGGCCTCTAAAACACGAGCTCTGGGTTGCTTGGACTCTTCCTTATATCCTAAGCACTGGACTAGGCACAGATCAGAGAACAAGACACCCCAAACTGGATCTTTGCTGTTCAAGCATTTTAATCTAGATTTTCAGAGAACTGATAAGCATGATCTTGTGAGACATGGAATGGAACAGAAGGATAAGCCTGAGCGCAGGCTGAGAAATCATGTTCGCAGTGCCACTCTTCTACTACTCTTAGGGTCTTGGCTAAACAGTAAAACCCTCTTGTAAAATAAAATTTAGATGCCATCTATGGGCTCTTCTCTTTCTATGTGTGATAATTCTGCACTGTGGAAAAATAGCTATAATTACCAGAGATGATTATTAAAATCTATAAAATATGATATGGCATTACCTTCTTAGATGACAATGTAGCATAAATCAGTTAACTAGTCCTGTGCCTTACTCAAAAATTGTATGGATGTACTGACAGTGCAGCAGTGATCCTCTGGTCATAAATGTTGAGTACTAGGAGACAGTAGAAATTATAGAATTCAATTTACTTCTTTATGTCAGTGCCAATCAATTAAGAGTTCCTAGAAGAGTTGGGTCTAATGGAATATTGGGAAGAAGTGAAGAAGTTGATAATTAGATTTTGATTGTGTTGGTGGTGGTGGTGATGTGTGAGAAAGGGAGGGAGGGAGGGAGAGAGAGAGAGAGAGAGAGAGAGAGAGAGAGAGAGAGAGAGAGAGAGAACACATTAGCGTCTGTAGGGTACATTCCAGACTCTCTTGTCACTCTATGGACCTTACACAGTGATCACAACCATCAACCATGATCATACAGAACATTATGTGTACCATGTGAAAATTATACTAAAGACTCACAGATCCCTAACTCAAGTTCTTTGGATCTCCCTATTTCACATTTCTAGTCAGATGCTTCAAATTATGACACATAAAATAGACAATGCAATTAGTACCCTGCTCCCCCTCAGTTCCTATCTCAGGAAACCACACCACTAGCTCTTAGATTCCTAAGCCAAAATACTGACTGATGTTTTAAAGTCATATCACAGGTTCCACATCCATAGATTCAACAAACCACAGGTCAAAACTATTTGGGGAAAAAATTGTGTTTCTAAACCAGGTGTGGTAGTGCATGTGAATATACCCAGTAGTCAGGTAGTGGAGGCAAGAGGACCAGGAGTTCATGGTTGTCCTCAGCCTCATAATGAGTTTGAGGTCAGTTTGGCCTCAATAAAACTCAGCCTCAAAAGCATTTTATATTCATGTAAGGATTTTTTGAGGTGTTATAAGAAATATAGAGATGATTTAAAATAAGCAGGGGCATAGTCAATAATAACACACAAGTAGTACCTCATTCTACATAAGGAATTTGACACCAATAGATGTGGATATCTGCAGGGAGGCCTGGCTCCAATCCCCTGTAGATACCAAGGACGAATGGATATCAATACATGTTTACTAGTCTTCTACTATGTGCCAGGTAACACAAGGCATTTGAGACACATTAGTGAACAAAATAGAGCAAAAAACTATTGTACTTTGCTTTGTGGAATTTGAATGCAGCATTGCCACCCACCCGGTTCTCTTTGCTAGCTACCGTGTCCCTGCTTCCAAGCACCGTCCACTCTTGATTTGTCCAACAAGCTAACAAGTGTCTCCCTTTTCATCCTGCTTCAGCTATTCTGCACAGTAGCCCCAGTAAATGTGTTAAAGTAGAAGTCTGGTCAAAATCAGTCCCCAGTTTAAATCTCTGCAGCATCTGTATGCTGGCACTCTCTTCATTCTGATGTCCTGTGGGAACACTCCATATTGTGCTGAACTTCTTTCAACTGCCCTCAAGGACCTGGCTCACTGTCTCCCTCTGGGAGCTGCAGTGGTCATTCTTTCTGCCTGGAATATGCCTGCCTTATTTTCTGGGTGACTGCTAAGATGTCATTTTTCTCAGGGAAACCTTTTCTAATTCCCAGAGATTGGGCAAGTGCTGCTGTGTTCACTCTCCCTGGTGTCTCACGCCAGACCTCTCCTTGCCTTTGTCACAGATTACTGTGATGGTGTGTTTGCTTTTCTGGGCTCCAACCAGATTACACAAGTTGTGTCACAGGGCACTTGTTTGCCTTATTCTCTGTTGTAGTTTAGGACACAGCACAGTGTGGAGAGCAAAGTGCACCCTGACTGAAGCCTTCAAATATAAATAAGTGGATGAAATGAATATTTGGAGGGGCAGTCCCCAGACACCGCAGTAGCAAATGGGAGACTTTACAGATACCTAAGTGATTTGGGGAGAAGTAAATTCTCTTCCCTCTTCTTTATACAAAATAATTAGAACAATTATAGGACTGAAAAAGGTGATTTAATTGCAGAATGTATTTTCCTCTATGTAATATCTAAGATTTCAATGATAAATTAATTTTCTCTGCTTTTTGGAAGAAAAATTTTTTTCCCCAACTTAGAATCCACATCTCGGTAATATTTTGTAAAAATATTAAGTTACATTTATTGATTTGTGTATGTGCACATATATGTGTATACATGCCACACACATGTGTAGAGGTCAAAGAACAATTTTTGAGATCAGGTTCTCTCCTTCCAGCATGTGGGTGCCCAGGATTGAACTGCAGTCATCAGGCTTAGTGGCAAGCACCTTCCTCTGCTGAGCCATCTTGCCTGCCCTCTCAGTAATATTTTAACTTAACTTTCTGATTCCCAACTACTGGGTGTGTACAAAGGAGCACATTGACTAACATGAAGTGAACTGAGTCTTCCATTGCCCATAGGTCGAAGACCTGAGGTCAGAACCTTAGAATGTGATGGCATTCAATGACAAGGACTTTAAAGAGCAACTTAATGTTCAATGAGGCTATTTGGTGGGCCTAAAGCCAATTCTATGGTGTCCTTATAAGAGGGGGAAGACTAGGGATGTGTCACCTGGTCACACAAGGATACAGTGAGAAGATGCCACCTACAAGCCAAAGACATATCTCAGGGGAAACCACACATTGAAGTTGGACTTTCAGCCTACAGAATTATGAGAAAGAAAAATATTTTTGTTGTTTAAACCACCAAGCCTATGGTATTTTGCTATGGAGTCTTAGCGTACTAATGGTGACTTTTAAATTAATATTAGAGAAAACTTACTCCATGATTTGTCATTCTCCAAACTGAATTAAGGGATGGGAGTATCGCTACAATTTTTTTTTTTGTCATGAGTTATTTTCCCCGAAAAAAAAAAAAAAAGCTTGCAGTGCTGGTTTTAAGGAAATATGGAAAAAGTCGCTCTGACATGGGTGAAATACACAGATGAGTGTGTATAGATCCTTTCCCAGGGCCAACTGCCAGAATCAGTTATTATGCTCATGTTGCAACACCAGCCCCAGCATCTAGTGTCTCCCTCACAATTTCTCAGGATTTCACATTTTCAAAATCCCCCAGGCTTAAAAACCAGGAATGATTTTGACTCATCTCTTTTCTTTACCACCTACATATTAAACAGACAATGATAAATTGCTGTCAATTCTTATTTCAAAATGCCTTTCACACATCCACCAGTGTTCTCCTTTGTACAGTCATCAGGCACTGGGATTTTCCTAATCTTCGGGTAAGTTATTGTGAAACCCCGCTATCTATCCTCCATCCTCCAATCTTCCCCTTTCATTCTGCATTTTCCAACAAGCATATATTCACAAATCCCACCTTTTCAATATCCTGCTAAGGCTCTTTAGAGTCTCCACACTGCTTAGAAACTAAAACACAAACCCTCTCATCTGTAATTTAAACATTTCCCCATCTGAGGAAGAGAGTGGATTGTCATGTTTGAGTGGGTACCTAGCATCTGAGCTGGTGAGAGGTATGATTCCACTGTCTGAACTCAGTGTGCTTTCCCAGGACGCCACACTGTCGCCTTGGTATTTCAGCTGTCCAGCTTCCTTGCTGTTTCTTGAACCCTGCTCCTCATTCCCAACTTAGCATCAGTTTCTCCATGTTCTTTCCTCATTTTATAATATTACCCCCTTTCCTGTGCTCTTCTCTCTAATGTGTGTCTGCTAAGGCCCAGCCTGACCTCTGTCACCATGCAGATTTTCTGACTGTTACATTGATGTACCTCTCAGATCAACTCCTGTGGGTTATCTAATTGGAATTGCTCATTTTTGCACTTTCATATTAGACACTACTATTATTGTATGCACATGCATGTGTGTGCTTGAATGTACATGTATGTATGTATGTATGTGTGTGTGTAAGTGTATGTGTGTATAGTTCTAAGATAGAGGCCTCTTCATTCGTATTTCCTGAAGTGATAACGAATATTTAAGATTCTCAAGTTTAGTCATTTCACTGAGGATTGTACACCTTGAGGAATCATAACTATAGCTTAATTACAGTTCAACATGGATAGAATCTTAGGCTCTCGACATTATAGTCCCAAACCAGTTGGTTGCTGTAATTACACACCTTTGTTTTGTTCTATGTGTGTTGAACTAAACATGCTTCACATACGTTTCCCTAGACTGTGCTGGAAGGTTCAGGCTTTAGGTCTACTCCAAACCGAACCACAGTATGTAACTGTGCATCCTAGAATTTTCTTCCTTATCCTCTTTCAGAAAACACATTTTAATCTTTTGAAATACACTAGCCAGTCACGACAAATAATTATGTTTGGTAGAAGGCCTTGGATTTGGAGAAAGTCAAGGCTACTCTTGATGGAATCCAATACTTGTAAGAGTACAGCCTTGAGACTAACAGGCAAGGCCTCTCCAACTCATGTAAGAGTGAGACGTACAAATAAGAAAAGCAGTCTCTCTTGTGGGAATCTAATAGCAGATATGTTATAAAACATTTTAGGAAGAAAATCACATTGTTCCTTTACTGGCTGAGGCTGATTGAGCAACCGCATGACTTTCTGTAAAGGGAGGAAAGGTATTTGGGTTTGGTGCCTCACCAGAGTCTCCAGACTGAGTAAGCTTCCTCTGTCCTTTCATTACACTCACAAAAGTTAGAGATGGTATGGGTTTGTGTGGTTCTTCTTCTTCTATACACAGTAGGACTACACTTGCTGTTTCCACTCATATCCTCATTCGACCTTGAGCACAGTAGAGATTAAAAGCGGAGAGTAGAGAGGGAGGAAGTGAGGAAGGAAGAGAGTGCTGAGCTACTTCACACTGTGTGTCTCCTACTGAGGTATTTTATGTCTGTAAGAATCTCCACTCATGAAAGTTATGTTCTATGTGATTTTTAGAAATCCAGCACCAATACAGAAAACTCCCAAGGTGTTTTCCAGCTGATTCAACCCCATCAGATATTGGATCAGTACTTTTTGGAACGTTTCTCCTTATTTATTTTTTTCATCGTAAGACTTTATCTCAAGATTGCATCAGATTATAAAACAAGATTGAGTCTTTGGCCTACCCCAGAATTCCCAACAGCCACCACAGTGCAGGCCTCAGGAGATGGACTCAATACATATTTACTTAATAAATGCTAAGTGGAATGAATAAAGTGGCATCTCAGCTAGAGTAAGGAAGAACACAGGAAAGACAACAGACAGGTTATAGACAAGTTAGGAAGAAAAGTTAGCCTCGTCAAAAACAGGAAATTTGCTACTAATGACATAGCTCCAAAACAGTGTCATAGCCATGAATTATTGTAAATCTACCTTTAAATAAATCATCGCCAGCACCTTTTCTATTTTCTCAACCCCGGGGAAATGACATATGTGAGCAGAATCTTTAAAAACTGTTAGGACTGGGGGTTATAAAATATAGGTTCTCTTTTTCTTCCCTCTTTTTTCTTTTGTGAAATATGGTCTCTAATTACCGTCCTTCTGCCTTGGCCTCCTGAGTGCTGGGATTACAGGCATATGGCACCATGCCCAAATTTTTGGTGCCCGTTGTTTTAATCCTTTTTTCCCTTGTATTCCACTATGATTGGTTATTATTTAGAGTTTATTGTACTAATTTTAGCTTAGTATACAAATCATGGGTGTCATTATGACATTTTCACTCGTGTCATGATTTGTTTTCATTTATTTCTTTTCTCCACTGCCTCTCGAGCTGGTTCCCTTCTGTCCCCTAAGTAGCCTCCTTCTGCTTTCATGTCACAAGTATTCCATTACCCTCTCTTTGTCCTCCCTCTGTCTAATGTACTTAGTTTTGAAAATCCCAGACAATTATTCATGGTTATTAGATCAAAAGAGGGCAGATCTAAAATCTAATAAAGTGACAGAAGAACACAGGGATGCCTGTGCTAAGGGTCTGGAACCCCCAGCTTCGTTATTCATCTCTTTTTAGTCTTTAGCCCATGATAATTCTGCAGTCCTTGTTATAACAGTGAAGTCAATCATTTAGGCACATTGCCACTCCTACTCTAAGCACATGCTTCTCAGTAGCTGCTTCTTTGGGAGGTGGGGAGCTTAAAGAGAAAAGGACAATAAGGGAATCCCAAACCTTGAGCTGGTGTTTCCTCCTAGTAAGTGTCAGAGGCTAAACTGTGTGCCCCAAGAGAGACACCTGGTTCATCCGAAAACATCTCATTTCAGTTAGATGAAGGCAAGTTCTTTAGCCTTCCCACTGGGCCTTCCTCTGTGTACTTGGTCATCTTTCTAACTTCTTTGTCTCTATTAGTTAGATTTCTCTAGTGAAAGAGAATCAGTAGTGTGTGTGTATGTGTGTGTGTGTGTGTGTGTGTGTGTGTGTGTGTAAGAGGAGGGGAGGAAGGAGGGAAGAAAAGAGTTCACTCACACAGTTATGAATGTGTAAGACTAAAATCTGCAGGGTTAGGTCAGCAGACTGAAGATTCAAGAAAAGTACCATCTGAGAGGCCTGAAGGTTGTCTAAGGATCTGAATTCCTTCTTGCTTCGAGGAGGTCAGTGTTTATTCACTAAAAGCATCAACTGATTGGATGAGGTCCAGGAAAGATGATCTGACTTATGAAAGTCCATCAATTTAAATGTTTATGTCATTGAAGAATACCTTTATTCTCTCTAATATTCATTCAGTATATTTGGAAGGAAAGATCTTGTCTATAGCATAATTTAATGAGTGAAAATATTCTTGGATACTTTTTAGAATGATGTGTGAACTTAAAAATATCTTAGGCACAGGTTTTGCCTTCCTTTCAGAGTCTGATTTAATTGCCGCGGTGGACAACAGCTACTCCAGCGCTTTAGAAGTTCTTCATATGAATCTAGCATGTTCTCTGCCAGGGCTGAGAGCCATAGTCAGGGTGGGAAGAGACAAAATAAAGACTTGTCTCTTTCTGTATTGTGGTATATACTAGGTGGTGAGTTCATACTAGATATATAGAGATGCCCTATAAATATTTGAATGCATCAAATATTTCAACAGTTTTCAGCTGTGTGACTTCTTTGAAGATTCTTTTACTTCACTAATCTCAGTTCTCTGTGTTTTGGAAATAAGATTAACAATGCACCTATCAATGGGGATAGTTTTGAAAAATAAGTGAAATAAACAAATAAATTGGCACACGGTAGGTGTTTGCTGAAAGTGAAAGCCTTCCCTTTTTCAAAAGTTTGTCTTTTCATTCTACTTTTAACAGTAGCAGGAGTGCCAGGTACACAAACTCAAAGTATGTGTGAAAGGTATCTTGAGTGAATGAACGAGCTATGGAAAATTAAATAACAGACATGATACTGAGTGAATGTACTTTGCAAAACCTGATAATTTCTGTCTTCATGATTGGCTTTGGGGCTCTACTATCCCACACTGGGGCACAGATAAGACAGTAAATGTTAACTGCAGGATATGTTGCAATTAGTTTTGTTAAACTATTTCTGCCGGTACCTGCTGAATTCAAAAGGAAGAGCAGTAATCTCTCCTATTAAAATGAACTCACAGTAATTAAGAAACTGGAATGTGATCAAATGAACTCGTTTTTCTTAAAACTTGCTTGCACTAACATGCTTGATTTTCATTGACATGCAGAGATTTTTAAGGTCAGTGTGTAGGGCAAGGACTGAGCAGAGATTTTAAGGATAGTGTGTGAGGCAGGGACTTAATGGGAGTGAAAGATACATATGGTTGGACTGTCTCTTCATTTAGCTAATGTGCATGGTGCCATATTTATCAATGGTGTGCCTGTAAACACAGACACACACAGACACACACAGACACAGACACACACACACACACACACACACACACACACACACACTTTGGTAATATACTCTTTCACATTCATAGTGTTGAAGAAAACCTGGTCCCTGTTTCAGGATTCTGTAGCTGGTCAAGTCTACTTCTATTTCTAAAACGTTGCTCAGTGTTCAACTTCTGCTTTTTTTCTCTCTTGCTAAGAAACGTGGAAAATCCTAGCTCTGCCTTTCTTTTCTTCTAATAATATTCAGAAAATAAACGAAGGGAATAAGTGAGATTTTGCAAAGAATGCTTGTACATCTGTTTGAACAAGTAACTATAGAACCCCAAGGGAAGGGCTGTACTCTGCTGCAGTCTAGCTTCAAAGGAAGCCTGGGTGTTCTGTGAC
Source organism: Nannospalax galili (assembly GCF_000622305.1). Classification (NCBI taxonomy): domain Eukaryota; kingdom Metazoa; phylum Chordata; class Mammalia; order Rodentia; family Spalacidae; genus Nannospalax; species Nannospalax galili. Next base: position 4,732,921 of record NW_008360329.1, on the reverse strand, counting down.
TCAAGGAGGGCAAGTAAAGACAGGCTACTGTCCGGACTGGAGTTCATTCAACAGCTCAGAAGTGGGAGCATGTATCACCAGGAACTTGAAATGTGGGGCTCCCAGATTGAGATTTTCTCAGAGATGTCTATGTGAATGAAACATGAGGTGGAGGAATATGGAGCAGAGCTATGACACTGTAGACCTTGAGTGCTTGCCTTACTGTGGACATTGCTCAGAAACACTGAAGTGAGCTGAGAAGCCTGCCTGTGAGGAGATTGGTTTCGGGATTATTTCAATGTTTTCCTTCAATCTCCACTCTATAGGCATTATTCTGCCTCACTGGAAAAGTCTTTCCCTCACCCGTGCTCTGTGTACACTGGCTCCTGATACTTCATTTCATTCTGACTGCATCTAATGCAGCTTTCAAACTGAGCTCATTACAGGTGCAAATTACTTCTTCTAAAGCCTGAGGTATTGAACTCAGAGAAATCCAATTTTACACATTGTCCATGCCTGAGAAAGGTAACATGAGCTGTGCACCATAGGTCAGTGGCAACATCTGATTCTTCATATGGTCTTTTAAAATGAAGCATGTATGTATGTATGTATGTACGTATGTATGTATGTATGTATAGACAGGGTCTTGCTATGTAGCCCTGGCTGGCTCAGAACCCTATGTAGTATCGGCTGGCCTGTACCTTTGGTAATCTTCCTGCCTCTTCTTTCTGGGTGCTAGAGTAAAAGATGTGCATGACCATGCCAGCTTGGGACACTTTGTAACCAAACTATTTCGTCAGCAAAAGGTGAAACTATTGACTCTCAAGAGGATAGAAAAAGATGACAAACAGTTTCACTTTCATTCAGAACAGGCTTGTGGCCAAGTGAGCCGGGCCAAGTTTCATTTTACAGTGTTAGGTGTTCAGAACTGCTTAGATCTGAAATTGTGGGTTGGAGACTGTGAAGTTATTGTGAAGTCAGTCATTGTTTATGTTCAGTCTCCCACGTTGATAGTGAGGAGCCATCTTAGCTTCTTCCCTCTCCTGGAGGCCTTTCCTATATCCAAGGCACTGTCCATTTCCAAATTTTCTCGTGCTCTTTCCTTGACAGCGTCCCTCTTTCTGGTCCCCATGAATTCCAAATGGACTCTTCCTCACCTCTTTCCCGGCTCCATACCTTAGGAAAGCCCGTGCTGTGGTGGATCGATCTCGACTCTTAGAACCTCAAAAGATGCCTTAAATTTTGCAGCATGAAAACAGTATCTGCTTCCCTGTATCATTTCTCTTCCCTTGAGTTTTGAACATTTACTCATGTTTGGGCTTTTCTGTGCATGGTTTCTGGCACCAGAAACACTATTATCTCTTCGCTTACAGCTTATCCAAAAAAGGAATCCTCTCTTTCCATAGTGAAATCAGCTTCCATTCATTCCAGAGACAGCATTCTTCTATTCCACGCTAACATCTGTCACTCTGTGTGCCTCTGCCTCTGTCTCTGTTTCTGTCTGTCTCTCTCTCATATACACACATTTAAAAAGTAATTATGATGAGTATTTTTTTTAACTTTTACAAATCTTTACTGAGAATTTCATACATGCATAAAGATATTTTATAGCTTAGCATTAATTATTCTGTTGTTTAATGTGAGTAATTTGAGTTTTTCTTAAAGTAGAAGGTCCTTAGGATAGGATCCATTTCTGTACTTTTCAGGTTTTCAAAATCCATAAATGACCAATATTCAATGTGTTTGACTGAGTTCACTAATATCTTCATTCCTTGTATCAGTGGATCACACATCTTTTAAAGTGCAAGAGTAATCAAACAAGCTTCTCCACTGTGGGGACTGAATTGTGGCTATGTGTAATTCCCACACTTATCATAGCACCAATACTCTAAATACTAAAGGATATTCAGTAAATATCTTTGAACTAATTAAGACTGGCTCAAAATAAATATGGAAATTATCTTCAAACTTTTCAAAGGGCTGGGCATGGTGGCATATATTGTATTCTGAGCAATTAGGAAGGAGAGACAGGAATATTCAAGTCTGTGATTACCCTGTAGTGGTCCAGTAGTTCCAGTTTAGCCCAAGGTACATCCTGAGACCTTGTATGAAAAAGAAGGATGACATACAGTAAAAGATTGTTTAGACTTTTATTTTTATTTCTGTGTATGTGTGTGTCTGCTTGTCTGTGTGTGTACCACATGCATGCAGGTGCCCATGCAGATTAGAAGAGGGCATTGGAATCCCTGGAACTGGAGTTACAGGAGGTTGTGAGCCACCTGATGTGGGTGCTGATAACCAAATCCAAGTCCTCTACAAGAATAACAAGTGCTCTTAACTACTGAGTCATCTCTCTGGCACCTTATTAGACTTTTAATCTGACCTTTTATAATATTATAGAGAAAAAAGAGTTAATATAGTTAATATCAAATTTTATAAGATTTATTTAGCCATTAGAACTTACTTATGATACATTTACGGCTGTGGGGAGTAAGAAGTCAAAACTAGATTTTGAACATATATAGAAATTTATTCAACATTTTTTTTGAGGTATGATCCTCCTATGTAGCCCAGGCTGGTTTAGTACTCCTTATTGACTTAGAACTTGTGATTCTCCTGCCTTGGTCTCTCAAGTGCTGGGATTATAGACATGTGCCACCATGCCTGACTAACCAATATTTCTCGAGTACCTGCAATACATCAGATGTGACTCTTGATTCCTGTACTACACAACAGCACAGTCAATCTTACCTTAGAGTCTGTGCTTGAGTGTGATGGGGTGGGAGGCTATTAGCAAGGTAGCAAAACTTAGTGTTGAATACTAAGAAGAAAAAAAATCCCTGTGACATTTTAGGAAGTGACTAGGGGTAGGGAGTAGAGACTACAGGCATGTAACCCCCTGAACTTACTGAGGGAGGAACCCCTTGATGATGAAAAGGGAAAGTGTTCTAGGCAGGCTAGCTTCCCAAGTCCTTGAAGCCTCAAACAGGAGACTGTAGGAAAAACAGGGAGGGGGCAGCTGTGTAAAATCTGCAAACAGGCAAGACTATGGGGCCGTCAAAGTTTTTCTCAGAAAGTTTTTAAGTTTTCTGAAATATTAGTTGAACATATCTGAAAGGTTAAATAGCACATTCTTCTAAATTTATAACACAACAGTTAACAATCCTATAACAGGGTGGAAACTACACTAATGCTGTGTTTATTACATTAATTTTGCAAGTAAATAAATTGGTTTTGAAAGCACCACTTTGATTTACTTACATGTTTTAAATTTATCCTTTGACAATTTCATATATGTGTATAACTCCTCCTCCCAGCAGCCAATAACTCCTCAGATAGGGGTGGGGCCTCATTAGCCTCCCCCATCCATGTTGGAGTGTTGACAGGCTGAATCTAATGCCAGTAACTACAGCTTCTATAAGTTCGTGAGCGCACTGGCCATGTCACGTCTAGAAGACAGCACTCACAGCACTCCTCCCCTCCTCCAGCTCTTATATTCTTTCTACCTCTCTTCTGAGATGTTCTCTGACCCTTGAGTGTGTGATAGAGATGTCCTGTTTAGGACTGAGAAGTCAACAATCATGTATTCTCAGTACTTTGGTCAGTTTGAGTCTCTACGTTAACCTCTGCCCACTGCAAAAAAGGAACTTGTCTGACCAAGGTTGAAAACAGCACTAATCTATGGATACAAACATAAATATTAGAATGCAGTTTGACAACATAATCATTTAATAAAACAGCAGTAGTAGCTTCCCCTGTAGGGCCTATGACCTGAGCCATGTGAATTTGACCAGATTTACAGTACCAGATATGGATTCTGTGTTGTGGAGTGAGCCTCAAATTCAATGAGAAAGCAGTTGGTTATCCCCAGTGGGCACATTCTGCTCTGTTAGGGAGGCATTGTAGCACACCACACAGGGATGACTGTTGATTTTTCTCCCTCCAATAGTCTATAGAGCACCTTCTAGCACTGTGAAAGCTAGCTAGCAAGAAGGAGGCTCCCAGCTCACTTCCAGCTTGATTTCTTTATGTCCTACAATCAAAATGTGTGGTCTCTTCAGCAATAGGGTCTTACCATCTAGTTCTGGTGGGCAGCCAAGATCAATGGCAATAGCCTGTGCTGTTCTGGGAGCCTCTGTGGCCTACAACCCCTAAGAAGATATCCCAGACCCAGAGACTGGGATTTTCATTTAATAACCTATGACTTCTGGGAACAAAGCAACATTATCAAGCCATACAGGGTACCTCTATTCAATCTCTCTCTCTCTCTCTCTGTCTCTCTCTCTCTCTCTGTCTCTCTCTCTCTCAAATTAGTTTATAAAGTAGTAGGTTTCCATATGATTTTCATACATCCTTAGTTTTGGTTAACTGCCCTTTCACCCCTCTCCTATGCCCATCCCACTTAAACCTTGCCACTCTCACTACCCTCTGTTTTACTTTCCTATCCCATGTGTTCTAAGATCTAATCCTCCCTAAGGTTTCTTTCTCTTCCCCTCTCATGGATCCTAGCCTCCGAAAACACTCCAAATGAAGCACACAAATCTAAAAATTTGAAGCTAGTGTGTAGTTAGAAGAAAGAGACTAGGTATGGTGGGTCATGTCTGGAATTCCAGCACCTGGGGGGCTAGGCATAAACTGCTGTGAGTTTGGGTTTGAGACCAGCCTGGGATCAAGCTGAGGGATGCTGGTAAGGGTGGGTAGAGGGAGGTGAGGAACACCATGCCTGTAAGTTACTTTCAAAGGTTTTTACTCAGTTTTCCTTTCTGAGAAAAGATTTCACTAGGCAGCACAGACTTGCCTGGAATTTGCCTTCCGGCTGCCTCCATCTCCCTGATGCTGGAATTATAGACAGACACCACCACATCTGGTTCAAAATCTTTTTGCAACTATTTAAGCCTCTGGAAATAAGGCAATAGGTCTTTTCATCAAGATCTCTCACAGTTTAATTTTTCAAAAAGACTGGAAAGTTGATGACTAGTGTGATATTTGTTTTATATCTAAAACACAAAAATAAAAATAAAGATTGCACCAAAGTGTGTCCTTCACACTAATGTAATATTTTAAAGGATGGGAATGACTGAATTCCTTTGATTTGGAGTATGTTTTACAACTTACGCTTTTGCTTCTCATTAAATTAAGGAAGAACTGGCAAGCATAACCAAACTAATTAACTTCAAATGGAAAATTTTAGCTTATAAAGAAAGGTGAGCTGGACATAATGGTGATGCCTAGTCTCCCAGAACTCAGGAGCCTGAGGCAGGAGAATCAAGGATTTGAGACCAGCCTGGACTACATAGACTGTCTCAAAGAAAACAAAACCAAACAGAAGCCTGAAAGATCTGTTTTCCCACTTCTGACATGAGGTATGGGATACGGTATAGGTCAGAGCTCAGGCTCTAGAAAGAACATATCAAGACTGCTCATAAGTAAACTCTTGTGGTCTATTCAGGAACAGAGCCCTAAGCCAGAGGATCAAAGGATGGGCAGTCACCACTACTCATGATCCTTCTGTTGCCTTTTTGTGAACATCAAGGGCTCTCAGGCAGTGGACCAGCAGTCAGCAAGAGCTTGTTCTTTAGGAACAAATAGCCAAGGACTACCCAAGCGATTACTTAGCTACCAATGAAGGCAGTTTCTAACACCCACATGGCAGCTAACGATTGCCCATAACTCCAGTTGTAGGGGATCTGACATCCTCTTCTGATCTTCATGGGAATTGCATTTACATGGTGCACCTACATATATGCAGGCAAGACATTCATACACATAAATAAAAGTAAATAGATTAAAAATATTTAAAAGGAAACACACTTGATGTGACTTCAGCTAGACTGAGCACCAATGAGTGTTACCATAATTTGTCCTCGGGGAGCATGTGCAATCATGCTAAGGAGCTGTGCCATGTCATACATATGCATGTGTATATACACACAAATAAATATAGTAAAAATATGAAGCAAGACTTCCTGTGGCCTCTATAGATTTCCCCACATGTAACTGTAGACCTTTCCATGAGGCATCTCACTGAATGATTGCTGATGAGTTCATGTCGAGAATTCCTACATGGCAGTATTTGACATTGATTAGTCTTCTATTAGACTCATTTCTATTTTTTTGATCCTTCCCACAAAGCCTCTTTCTAAAGCAGAGATTCAATCATATCTTTCTTTTAAAAAGACAAAACAAAGCAGAACAAAAATTCCTGCCAATCTCATGGCCTCTGTTTAATTCTACAGGCCTAGAAGGTCATGGAACTCATGTCCTCTGTCTCCTACCAACAGTCCCAGCCTCTGGTTTGCTCTTGCTTGAGGCTTCCCTGACCCTGCAGGTTGTTCAATCTCTAACTCTTCCTCAAACACCAGGAGCACTTGCTGGCTGTTAAGTCACAGAGCCACTTCCTGGAACGACTCTCCCAAACTTGCCTTTCTTTAAACTAGAGAATACTCTTTAAACTTTTCTTGATCTCCCAGAAAAATGACTTGTACCTCTCACTGGGCTACTATAATATGTTGGGTATTTTCTGTTTCACACCTAAACAGTACTGTGGGGTTATGTTGCTTATACACTTCTGGGCCTGGGAGCACTGGTGTTGGGCCTTACTGAGAGAAGAGTGTGCCAAGTACACCTGGGGAAGTGTGTTAGGCAAAGTTCAACAGGCCTTCTTTTCCTGTTTAGATGTCAAGGTGGGACTTCTCATGGCCTGATCCAGACAAGGAGGCCCTGCCTGCTCCTGAAAGTCCTCACAAGTATCTAGCCACCTTCTCATAATGGGACATAAATATATGTCCATATCCTCCTCTATGGAATATGAGAATGTGCTCTTTTTTTAGAAAAACTTTTTTACAGATGGAGTTAAAAATCTTGAGATGATACACTGTGAGATTCTACCATGGGCCCCAAATCCAATAACAAGTTTTCTTTAAAAAAAAAAAATTAAATTGGGCTAGAAAGATGGACCAGTGGTTAAGAGCACTGGCTGCTATTGAAGGACCTGGGTTTGATTCCCAGCACCCACATGGCAGCTAACAACCATCCAGAACTCCAGTTCTTGGAGATTTGATGCCCTCTTATGACCTTCATAGGCATTGCATGACAGAGGTGCACTTATACACATGCAGGCAATACACTCATACACATAAAAATAATAAAATAAGCTGGGCATGGTGGCACATACCTGTGGTCCCAGCACTTGGGAGGCAGAGGCAGGCGGGTCTCTGTGAGTTTAAGGCCA
>NW_008360329.1:4720351-4725495 GCF_000622305.1 Nannospalax galili | reverse complement strand
TGTGTGTGTGTGTGTGTGTGTGTGTGTGTGTAACAGCTTGCATGTGGAGGTCAGAGGACAACTTGTAGAAGTCAGTTCTTTTCTGCCATCATGTAGGTCCCAGGGAAGGAATTCAGGTCATCAAGTTGGCACTTTTACCCACTGAGTCATCTCCTTACCCTCTTGACAAGGTTTCTTATTAAGAAAAAGAAAAGAAGACACATACAGGGAGATGAAGGCCATGTAAAGGTCAAAAGATCTGGGAAGCCAGAAAAAAAAATCACAGATCCAGGTCCTCTCGAATTGGAAACAGGAAGGAAGACTTCTCCCCTGAGCCCCAGAAACATCACTGCTGACTCCTGCTTTTAGGTTTCTAGTGTCCAGAACTGTAACTTTCTGATGTAGGTTTCCACCCTGTTTATGGTTTGTTACAACAGGCCCCAAATCTAGAACACTCTGCATTTCCTGTCTTTCACTAGTGTTCTGCCTTGTGTTTGTTGAAAGTCTCCCCTGGAGCTCTGAATCTGTTCTTCCTGTTGTTTAGTAATATGTGTTTATTTTTATTAATAAATAGTTTTCTTAAAATTTCATAACTGAGTACACTGTATTTACATCATTTCTACCCCTCCCTGTCCCCCTCCAACTTCTCCTGTGCCCCACATCAACTTCTCAAATTCATGTCTTCTTCCATAATCATTACTGTTATACACAAACACACACACACACACAAACACACACAAACACTACCTATTGGATCTAATTAGTGTTGTCCATATGTACATAGGTTAAGGGTTGACCTGCTCATCTTTTAAAATAAATTTTTATTTTTCATTTTAGATAATTTCATATATGAGTATTGTCTTTGCGTTATTGCCATCCTTCCCAGTCCTCCAGCAACTCCTCCCACGGCCCTCACTCTCTAAATTCGTCCTCTTATTGTTTCATAAACATACATTTATAAATATACATATATGTGCATATATATAATATATATATGTAATGCACTGAGTCCATTTAGGGGTGCTCCCATGAACCTGTGTTTAGGGTTGCCTATTTGGTATTAGATAACCACTCAAGGAGCTAGTCCCTGGAGAAAACTGATTCTCCCTCTCTCAGCATCCATTAATTACCTGTAGCTCTTTATCTTGAGGTGGGACCCTGTAATACTGCCCCCCATCCACCTTGATATGTCAGTTGGTTTTGTCATTATGCAGATCTTGTTAGGTTACCACACTGTGGAGATTTCATTGGTGCAGCCTCCCTATCACGTCTGGAATGCATTAACTAGCAACAGGTGTCTTGTCCGTCTGGTTCTTACATTCTTTTTGCCCCCTCTTGCACTATGTTCCTTGAGCCTTAGGTGTAGAGGTTGCATTGTGGATGTGTCTTTATGACTAGGCATCTCACAGTCGTTATTCTCTGTGTTTGACCAGTTGTGGAACTTTGTAATAGTCCCCATCTGTTGCAAAAAGAAGCTTCTTTAATGAGTGGTAAGAGGTACACTCTAGAGTCTATGACCTCTCCAATCGTGTCCTTGGCCATGTTTACAGTCCCACACATGAGTTCCCTTCCACTGAGCAGGCCTTAAGTCCAATTAGACAGCTGATGATTACCCCCAAGGTAAAAGTGCCACTACTGCACCAATAGAGATAATTTATTGCATCATTCGCTGTTGTGGTTCATAGGCTTTATAGCTGGGTAGGATCCTTGACTAGTTTTCTCCCTTGGTAGCTTGCATAGCACCTTCTGATACTATGAAAGCTAGCCTTCAGGAAGGAGGAGACCAGGTCAGTTCTAGCTCTATTGCTCCAAGGACCGTCCTAAGTATGTCATGTTCTTCTTTTTTAACATCTACCCTTAGACTTCTAACAGATCTTTATTTTTTATCCAGATATTTGTTTCTATGCTCCAGATTTGTTTTTCCAATTTCCTACTAGACACTTTGTTTGTGTGTCTGAGATAGAATCCCACAACGTATATCAGGGTGCCTTAAACTAATGATCCCCTTCCTCTGCCTTCCTGGAATTTCAAGTGTATGCCACCACAATGAGCTTCTACAAGACACTGTAAATTAACCCTCCCACTGGCAATTCAAACTGTACACTTGGCTCCTTTTATTTTATAACTCCTTCTTCCCCAACCCCATACCCCCATGATCCTGGTGCCACGCGCTTAAATCAAGGCTTCAAACATGCCAAGTAAGTTCTTGAGCTATAACCCCAGATCTCCATTGCTTTTTGATGGTGCATTTTCTCTACTGACTTTATCTTTAGAAGAATACTTCACAATAATCTCTGGTCCAAACTCATACTGTCTACCAGTCTTCTCAAACCTTGTTGAATATGTTTTCTTTCAAAGATGGAATTTGTTCTCACTGCAGAACATTTTCAGATAAATGCACAGATTGAAAAGTAGAAGGAAGAAAAATAAAACTTACCCCAATCCCCAGCATCTAAAACAATTACCATTCACAATTTGGTATGCTTTTCCCACAGCCATTTCATATATTTATAATCAGAGTGTGTATTATTTTGTATAATCAATAAGGCCTGGAAGTAATTCTCAGTAGTTGAAGTTCTTCTCTACCAAGTATGAGGCCCTGGGTTCAATTTCTAGTACCACAAATACAAAAAAAGATAAATAAACAAATCTCATTGCTTTTTGAGATTGTTAGTATTTGGGTTTAGGCATCCCCCAACCATAACTCCTCACCAAACAACAACAATCTCCTGAATTAATTTCAGAACAGTACTTGCTGATCATCTTCACTCTGAGTTGAACTGCATCCCAGAGTAACTAGTTTCTGCCTTGTCTCTTCCCAGTGAGGCCATCACCATTAACAGAGTATGAAATAACATATTCTCTTATGACAGCTAGTCCATGTTGCCCAAACCTGCTGAAGAAGCATCACCGGCAGTTGTCCTGGAATGTCATCATTCATTTCAGGTTTCCCAGGCGATGCTGATGTGGGAGAGGCACATGGCTCATGCACTGCCTAGCTTGACGCTTATTCACCCCATAAACTCACAGATAATCACAAAGCGAGGCAGAAATGTTTTCCCTTCAATACAGTATCTTCTACTGCTGGATACATCATCCCAATTTTTATACTATAAAGATGTGAAACTTTTAACTTACTGTCTTAAGTAGGATATAATGTGAAAATATCCTATTAATAAACCTTTTGATAGAGTTTTGCACTTTCTTCCTAGAATTTGCACTAAAGTCATTCCTGTTCACCATCAGATCCAAGTTGCCTTCTTCTTAACAGCCAGGGTCAGGGCCTCAGTGGTCTTTGTTCCCTTCCTCTCTCCCCAGGTTTGACAACTCCCCTCCCTTCCCCTATCCCCTTCCCATCTTCCTTTCCCTTCTTCCCTTCCTTCCTCCTTCTCTCCCTCCCTCCCTCCCTCTGTCCCTTCCTTCCTTTCTGTTTTGCTTTATTTTTCTTTTTAAAATACAGTGTTTAAACAGGGTTTCTCTATTTAAACTCCTAATCCTCCCACATCAGCCTTTCAAGCACTGGGATTACAGGCATGCACCACCACACCCAGCTTTTTTTTTTTTAATTCTTTGAGTCAATGATGCTGTGAAAGATATTAATCTGCTGTACATCCTGCCAAAATGTGGGAAAATCTTTCTTAGTTCATTGACAATAAGATTAGAGTGCTTCAAAAGAGGAGATTAAAAGGAATTAAGACATGTACCAATGAGAAATGGGTACACTGGTAATTAATAGACTGTTGGCTCAAATGCAATGTTCTAGGTCATTGCAACTTGAACATGTTCAGCGTGCCCAGAGTGCTGCATGTTGATTATCACTGACCTACCTACTAGCTATCAACTTGTAGGGCTATCTGGTCCCATTTACAACTTTCATGACTTGGGAGGAAAGAATCCCATTTACTTCTCCCCATAGCCCTTCACTAGGTTGATTTTATGTTTCATCTCATTGTAGGGTTGCCTCAGCTGCCCTCAAGTCTTTGGATGCTAGTGTTCCTGCTCCCTGAAGAATCCATGTGTCACTGGTGACATGGCAGAGACACAGCAGCACTCCATCCTCTGCAGCAGCCTAAAGACCAAACTTGGATTCATGGCTTTGATTTCAGGGTGAGCCAGTGTGAAGCAAAGTTGAATTTATTAAAAGTAGAAAGAAAGGTGCTCTGAGAAACACACACACACACACACACAGAGAGAGAGAGAGAGAGAGAGAGAGAGAGAGAGAGAGAGAGAGAGAATCAACAGCATAAGTGTAGACTCTTCTAAGAAAAAGTCACATTTAGGTTTATTATTTGTTATTTTTATTTAATGTATACGAGTGCATTGCTTACATGTAGGTAGGTGGACCCGTGTTGTGCAATGTCTATAGAGGTCAGAAGAGGGCATTGGATCTCCTGGAACTTGAGTTACGGACAGTTGTTAGCTGCTATGTGGGTACTGGAAATTGAAGCCAGGTCCTCTACAAGAGCAGTGAGTGCTCTTAACAATTGAGCCATCTCTCCAGCTCCACATTTAGGTTTTTTAAGTTTTATTTTACAATGTGTATATATAGGATGATGGTGACTCTGTTACGTTTATAAATGTTGCTAAGGAAACTCTCCTCCTCTTTTCAACACTGCTTAAAAAGTGTAGCTTAAAACAAGGTTAATGCATCCCCAAACTCCACGAGAGAAGCTTCCTTATACAGCAGATGGTCATTAACAGAGAACTACAACTGGCCAACATGCAAAGAGACTGCAGATTGCTTATCCCTGAATAAGACACAGACATCTATATCAAACTTTTGCCTCCTGGGGCTCAGGGATCATTGCAGAAGAGGGGGCAGAAAGATTGTAAGGAGTAGGGGTAATGGGTAATTACACGGAAATAGAGTTTTCCTGACAGCTGGTCAGTTACTCTTATGGACTCACGGCAATGGTGACAGTATGCACAAGCCCCACATAAGCTCAAGCCAGACAAAGATCCAGCATAGCTGTGGGGAAGTGAGTAAGAAACCTCCACCCTATCTGAGGAACAATTGGCAACCGATGGCTTCTGTGAAAGAGAAATTCAGTCTCATTTAAGGGTGAGACTCTTGGTAGGTTGATCAGGTTCCAGGGGATGAACCCATCAAAGGGCACTTAGGGACACAAACCTGGCTCAATAGGCCATATATATATATATATATA
>NW_008360329.1:4708663-4720335 GCF_000622305.1 Nannospalax galili | reverse complement strand
GTATATGAAAATTTCCTGGGGGGTTAGAAGGAGGAGTGCAGATACAGGAGAGGATCTAAATATGATCAAAATATATTGTATGAAATTCAGGAAAATTCAACAAGAAAGAAAAAAAGTTAAAGAATTTCTTTTTGTAAGCAAAGTGGATTTATGGGGGTGGTACTGTTTAGGTTTAGGAAAAAGAGGGGAAGGTTAGAAACTCAAGGTTATATATAATTTGGTCCCTAAGGAAGCACAACTTAATACTATCCTTGATACCCTTGATTGAGGTGTCTTTGGGAATGCATCATCTGGCTCTAAATGAACAGAATACAGTTTACTTACTGTCTCTGACATGATGTCTTTTGGAAAACATATATCTTCTCAGTAGACCATTAGGCCTTGTGAGTGAATTCTGAGGTCTTCTGCCTTTCTCAGAAGTAAAAGTAGATGAGAACAGAGCCTCCCTCCTCCCTCAGCTTTTTCTCCCTATGTCACCATAATTCCCTGTCTTTCTATCCTGTCTCCCATGGGCTGTGATATAATTCAGGTAACATTTCTGAAGACGACACCAGTGTGCCCTAATATAAGTGCCCAGGGTTAGCCTACAAAAAGCAAGAAGCCCTGTACTCTCTTGCAACAGATTAGCCAGGGATGTTTACAAGGCCTGACTTCTGACTATTCATGTCTAGTAATTTACCTACTTCATTCCCTTTCCCCAAGAGAATAAGGTCAATGCTAACAGTCTGTTGGTTGGGGGAGTTTCCAGTCTAGTTGGATTATGTAACATTCCATCAGCAAATTATCATTACAGAATCATCAGGTTCTTGTTTTGGGGTCTTTGATGACACAAAAGTGAAAAAGGCCTGGCCGCAGAAGAAATCCTTTACCTTTGTAGCTTTATCACCAAGCCTCTACTGACTCCTAGTCACCGTCATTGATCTCGCCTTCTATTGTAAAACTCCTTTTTCCTAAATACAGGGCCCCTGGAAGTCTTGCCTTTTATCTTGCACTATTGATGAAAAACCGAGTTTAATCCATGAGCCAATGTCTTTGGACATTTCCGGGCATTGTTGAATCTGGCAAACAAATGAGTCTATGAGGTTAGACTGATGGTAGATGAAATCCTAGCACTAATCAGCATGGGTTGCATGAAGCAGTGTTGCATGAGTCTTCTGGGAAGTAGCATTTAACATGTCAAGTAGGTTGGCTGTCTGCAAGAGGGAAGTCCATGGCAGGTAGCACTAGCAGGGACCCAAGCACAGAGTTAGGGTTGAAAGGAAAGAGTCTAGTGTTTGGTGAAGTGGTTTGAATGTGAAATGTTTCCCCACAGAATCATGTGTTTGAACAATTGGTCCTCAGCTTGTGGCACTGTTTGGAAGATTTAGGAGGTGGAGCTTTGCTAAAGAAGGAAGTAGTCTTGAGGTTTAACAGCTTGACCTCACTTCCTATCCACTCTGCTTCCTGAATGCTGAGGCAATGTGATCAGCTGATTCACACTCTTGCCACCATGCCTTCCCATCCATGATGAGCTATATCCCCTCAAACTTGAGCCAAATAAACCCTTCTTTCTTTAAGGTGCTTCTCTGGTCACATCAGCAAGCAAAGTCACTAATACATAAGGTGCTGGGGATTAAATCGAGGGTCTTGTATGTGCTGAGCAAGCATTCTTCTACCATTTGAGACAGGGTCTCACTATGGAGTTCAAAAGGCCTCGAACCCCTGATCCTTCTGTCTTTGCCTTGTGACTCCTTGGATTATTTTTGTGTGCTGCCAGGATCCCAGTATTTTTGTGGAATAAAATGTCTTGCAAATACAAAATACAATTTGAGGTGCATCAGAGATGCTACTGGGTAAGGACCAAAACCAAAGAGGGGTGCAGAAGTTCAGTGGTCACAGGGAGTTTGCAAACTGAATATGGCATTTCAAAAGCATGCAGATGGACAATAATCAAAACTGGTACATGTTTTAGGTATAGATAATGCTGACCTGATGCTGACTTCTAGGGTTATGATAAAGAGCAGGACTTCTCAAATTTTATCATGCATGTTAACATGTGACTCATATGCACAGCATATTCTTATCCAGTAAATCTGAGTTGGCTCTGATAGTCTGCTGAGCTAATGGCTTGCAGGTGATACAGATGCTGATGATCGTGAATCACACATTGATTTATTCATAATGTCTGTTATTTCATTGTTCTAATTTTTAAAATTTGAAATAATTTTAGGTTTTAAAGAACTTATAAAGACAGTACAGAGTATTCACATAACCTCACTCATTTGTGGCAGCCCTCTGTGTTAATGTCTTATTTTATATTGTCAAAACTAAGAAATGAATATAGCTCTAATACCAGGATGCTGGTTTCATTTTTGTTGTGATAAAACACTCTGTTCCAAAGCAACATAGGGGAGAATGCTTACACAGTCCACCAGTGAGGGAAGTCATGGCAGGAACTCAGGCAGAAACTTGAAGCAGAAACCATGGAGGACAACTGCCTGATGGAGCATTTCCCATACTGGGCAGGGCCCTCCTACATCAATTAACAATCAAGACAATCCTCCACAGACATGCCCACAGGCTAATCTGATTTAGAAAATTCCTCAGAAGAGACTTCTCAGATGACTTTCAGTTGCGTCAGGCCAACAGTTAAAGCTAACCAGGACAACCAGATTTCTCAGATTTCTCTGTTGTTCCATTCATGTGTTTTCTTCCTCTAGGACCCTAATCAAGATCCTTCATTGTACTTGGTCATCAAAACTAAGAAAAATTCTGAGCAGATTCTCCAGTTTCACCTGCTTTTATCACCAGTTTTAGAGTCCATGTAGCCAAGCCTCCCGATAGCTTTGCTGCTGTGCTGGTCAGTGTTGTTAATTATCCTTGTGTTGTTCAGGAAGCTGGAGGAAGCTCAAATGGATTGAATCTACTGACCCTTCATTTGAGCTTATGTTAGTGTCTGAAGGATGACTTCTAGTCAAAGGGATAAATATGTGAACATTTGTCCTATGAAGAGCTGTGCTATTTTATTGTGCATGTGCCTTATACCTCCCTACCTCCAATAGCCTTTCCACGCCTCCTACCACCCTGCTTCTTTACCCTACACCCTCGCCTTGAGGGGGGTGCATTTGAGACTTGCAGCTCATCCCCCACATTTTATCACCTCACAAATGAACTATTTCACAGCCTCCTCATTTCACTGGTTGGCATACCATGTGGTGAGCAAATGGGCCTCATCTGGTCACATTTTGGTTCTTTCCTTTTTTTCTGTGACAGTTTCTCAGGTTTTCTTTGTTACAACCTTGGCACGTTGAAGGGGATTTTGTAGAAATTCCTTTTTGTGTATTTAATCTTTGTATGTTAGCTATTACATCATGGTTCAGTTTGAGCTATGGTATTCAGCAAGAAGATCAGAAGTCCAATGCTTCTCATGCATCATACATACCAGGTCAGTCGGCATGACTTGACACCCATGATGTCACACTGGATCACAAGGTAAATTGATGTTTTCTAGGTTTCTAAAGATACTATTTTCCCCTTTCTACACTCCGTTGTTTGGAAATGAGTCTAAGTGTGTTGAAAGGTTCCCAAACTTGAGTATGCATCAGCATCACCAGGAGAGCTTGTTAAAGCACAGGTTTCTAGACACTTTTCCCAGAGTTTCTGGTTCAGTAGGCCTAGAGTAAGACCCATTTCTTAGGTGGTGGTGATGCTGGACCTACAGACCATTTTCTTAGTTTCTTTTCTTGCTGTTGTAATAAAATACTCCAACTAAAGCAACTTGAGGAAGAAAACGTTTATTTCACTCTCCGTTCCAGGTTCCAGTCCTTCATGGCAGGGAAGTCACAACAGCAGGAGGTTAAGGAAGCTGGCCACATTGCAACTGCAGTCAAGAAGCAGAGAGCCACAAATGTTTGCTAGTACTCATCTCCCTTTCCTCATGTAATAAAAGCCAGGATCCCCTGCCAGGGAATGGTCCTGTCCACAATCAAGATGAATCTTCCTACATCAATTAACATCATCAAGATATCCTCCACAGGCATGTAGGCATGCCCAGGGGTGTCTCCCAGGTAATGCTAGAATCTATCAGGTCAATCATTAACACTGACCACAGTCACTCTGAGAATCCCTAGTCTAGTGCATTTGTTTTTAATTACTGGGTCTTAGGCTTGAGACAGAATCATCTGGGAGAAATTCTAGAAATATATATTCCCAGGCCTAATCCTCAGTTGTGATTAAGAAGATTTAGATAAAGTGTCAGCATTTTCATTAATAAAAGCCATGCTGGAGAACCCCGTGAGGTCGTTGCTATTCTTCAACAGTCAGATGAAGTGTCATTTGGTGGGGGCCTGGGAATAGCTAGGCAGAGGCTGGGGTTCTGACAGCTCCAGCTGGAGGGAGCTAGGGCAGAAGAGCATGGGAACCCAGCGGGTCTGAATCATAGACCTCAGGCTGCATGGCTCATCCGCTCAGCTTTTATTCATCTCTCCAGGAAGTCTTCCAGTTATTTGATTTGTCTGAAACATGATTCTTAGAATCACACTGCAACAACCAGCCAATTCCAACACCAGCCTGCAGCAACTGAAATCCTTTGGCAAAAGGAATCACAACCCAGTATTGTTTACCAGCATTCCTATGCTTATTTTATTGTCTAAGTCTCAAGCCCTTTAATATACACCCAGATGAAAATATAAGATTCAGACGATCACAAAATTCAAACAAACAAACAAACAAACAAACTGGTGTGAAGGGACAGTGGGAGGAGGGATAAAAGCTAGAGATATAATAATGATTTTCTTATATGAACCAGAAAATTATGGTTTTTAATGTATAATTACGTCTGCTATTATTCAATTTTATTTTATTATATTACTGTTAATTTATAAAAGTCACTTCTAACTTTGATGAAATGATGACCACTATTATTACTTTTAGCTGACCAAACATAACCAAGTACAAAAAAAGCAATTCTAAGTAGGTTTAAATGGTATTTTATACAATGAAATAAACCCCTTATTTTAAATACAAGGAGACCTAAGACTTCAAAAAGCTAGTTTCTCCCCATGTTATTTTCCTGGAGTGACCACAAAAAATTGTCACAAATTTGATGGCTTCAGACTGTAGAAGGGGCTGTAGCTACAGCTCTGTGGTAAAATGTGGGCTTAGCATGCATGAGGGCCCTGGTTCCATCCCCAGTACTGGAGTGTGTGTGTGTGTGTGTGTGTGTGTGTGTGTGTGTGCGTGTGTGTGTGTGTGTGTGTGTGTGTGTGTGTGTGTGTGTGTTGGGGAGGATAGTATAAGACAAAAATGTATTCTCTACAGTGATAGAAGCCAGAGGTGTAACATCAAGCAGCTTCAGGTGGCGCTGGAAGAGACATCATTGCATGCCATTGTCCTTACTTTGGGTGGCTGCCTCCTTCATGCACCTTGGTTTATGGTCTCTTAGTTTCAGTCATTGTCATGTGATCATTTTCCTCTGTTTCAAATCTTCCTCTCTTTTCTCTTATATGAATATATATGATTGTGTAAATCTAAAAAGTCCTCATTGTTGCATCCTTAAGTTTTTAAATTACATCTGCAAGGATCCCTTTCCTAAGGTCACACTTCCAAGTACCCAGGGTTAGGGCTTATATATATATCTTTTGGGGGCACACAATTTAACTTACTGTAATCACCAACCCCACTAAAATATTGCACAGATGTGTGGAGAATATGGGCACCAAGAGCACCACCTGTTGCTAGACTGGACACCTCTGTACTGATTGGTGCCAGTTACTCAGTTCCAGCTTCTGGTCTGCCCACATGCAGCTGTGTTTTTGGCAGGGCCAATGAAAACTGCCTGAAGCCTCCTGGCAACCAAGTTGTCAGCCCTTCCTGTTCTCTTCAATAAGCAAACAGCGAGGGATGGTCAGGATTATACTCTTTCGAGCTTCCCTCAACACTCTGCCTACAAAGTCACCCAGTGTTAGAGAACCGTGGGAGTATTTTTTTAAAATTTGACACAGCACTTATTTTGTATTCCTTTCCTTAACTTCTACAAAGTCACTCTAATAAAGGTTTTCCTATTTCAACATGGTTTTAATCTAAATATATTAGAATTGTATGAACAACGTGAAGGCTGAACATTAGGCTGACCAAAGTGGGGGCATTATACAGATACTCAGGTCTGCTTCTGTGGAGAGCTTCATAAATTATCAGGCTCATTAGATACGTGGTTACCTTCAGGAAGAGGCAGTAGGAAGTTTTACCTTATTCTTTCCTAGCCAGTTAGTTTTTAATTCCTGCATCTTTCTGCCTTGTAGCACTGAGAGTGATTTTATAGAATCCCATCTACATGTGACCAATAACCATCTCTCATGTAACTCATAAAAATTCCCGACTTGTTTCCTTATATTAAATTTCTCTTGTCATTACCCATGGCATAATTATAACATGTTTTCTCTTGATGAAAAAGTTGTGGAATAAAAAAAATGCTATCTACGGTTCTTCTGTCCCAAATAAAGAAATCTTATGAACCCAGCAATTAATTTTTAGTTGAATTTTTGTGAATTTCATACAATATATTTTTTTTTGTTTTTAGATCCCCTCCCCTATCTGTACCCCCTAACTACCCAACCAATTTCATGTATACTGGGAACTAAACTCAGAAGAAGAGGGGCTCTTAACCACTGAACTATATTTCCAACATCTACAACAGTTTAATTGTTACTCTCTAGTTTTAAATAAACAGATTTGAAAAACCTTAAAAAATTTTGTTAAAAGCATTGTATTATTATTTTTTCTTTGTTTTTGAGACATAGTCTTGCTATGTAGCTCAGGCTGGCCTTGAACTCATGGCAATCCTCTTTTCTCAGACTCCTGAGTACTGGTATTAGCATGTGTCACCACACCTAGATGAGAAACCATTTCTTTTAAAAAGAGCCAGATGATAAATGTGCTAGCTCTGTGGTGTGGTCAGTGGTGTTTTTGCAGTATTCAGCATTGCTATCACAGCATTAGAACAGTTGTGTGGCTGTATCTAATAAAGCTGTTTACATGTGGTGGCTGAATTTTATTCACTGGACATAGTTTGTCAACCTCTTCTTTAAATATCAACTTACGGGGCTGGAGAGATGGCTCAGCAGTTAAGAACACTGACTGTTCTTGCAGAAGACCCAGGTTTGAATCCCAGCACCCACATGGCAGCTATCAACCACTCATAACTCCAGTTCCAGGGGATCCAACAGTCTCTTCTGTCTGTGGGCATTGCAAGACATGGGTGCACTCACATGCATGCAGGCAATACACACATACACATAAAATAAAAATAAATAAAATATTAAAAAATAAATCTCAACTTATTCTCTACCTTCCCGTTACATTGCCAGGCATTTGTATGAAAACATTAGGGGATTTAGAACAGTTCCAAATTACCTATCATAATGTTGAGAGCATTTTGTGTATTTCTGTCAACCTCCCTTGTATGCCCAGTGGTTGGAAAGACTCAGCATGGGGATCTTTCATTTAGTAGGCACTCAAGAGTTTGAAAGAATAGCAAATCAATATAGCTTGAGCTTTCTCCTTGCACACCAGTACTTGCAGACAGCCCCTTGTGCCTTGTCCAGATCTAGTAAACTTCAAGTTGCTTAGTTGAAAGAACTCAAATTCAAAATGCCAAAGGCTAGAAACTTTTACGTGGTAGGGCTTTCCTCTCCTTTGTAGGAATGCTATGAGTCCTGTTATAAATCAGTCTAGTCGCCGTCTTTCTATAGAAATAGAAAGTGTATGGAAGGGTAGAGCAGTTGGATGATTATGTTCTATAATATTATGATTCCAGAAGCTGCATCATTTATGAAGCCACTAGAGTGTGCCCATGAGACCACAGAGTAACTCAATTTCAGTGGTTGCACTTTTAAGGTTGCCATGGAGTTTGGCTCATTGATAGCAAAGGGGATGAAATAAAATCTGAAGGAATAGGTCAGATGGCAGCACTCTGCCAGAAGCCAGGGAATATAGCTACCCACACAAATGGCACATGCTTATATTTCTCCAGTCTCATCCTATCTGTTATGGATATGATGGTAGATCAAACAATATATTTGGGCCAGAAGGTGTAGCTCAGTGGCAGCATGTATGCCTAGTGTGCTTAAGGCTCTGGGCTTGATCCTAACACAACCAAAAATAAAATTGCATTTGGTTATTGGTGATGGGGGTGAGTGGCAGATATTAGTCCTACTGTGCATCAGTTGAAGGATGTAGGAAACACTGTATAGCACATACCTCACTTAATCCATTGAGCTACCATATAAATGTAATGCATCTTGGAGAACGACCATAGACTGCTGTAAACTCAGTTGACAATGCTACCTGTGCGTGACTGTGCTCAATGGGTATCTTCAGAGCAGAAATTAGAAAGTCCTCAGCACATGGTGTGCAGACAGGATTTGACATTCTTTTCTATCCCAATCAGGAAGGATTGGGAAATAGCATCATAAACTGAGTTTCCATGGAACAGACAATATACACCTACATGTTAGTCCCAGGGTTGTGCTAACCTCTGCTCTTTGCCATAATACCATAAGATGAGACTGGAGCTGTGTAGACATCTGACACAACACCCTATGGATCAAGAGGGATCAAGACGAGGCTAAGATGCTGGAGGCCTTGGTAAGACACATGCAATTCAGAGTATGGGGGTTAACAGTGATGGTTGGGGGTCCTTTTACTCCTGTAAAGGTTTTAGGGGTCCAGCTTAGTCATGGCTACTGAAGGCCATCTCTCCAAAATATAAATTGCTGTATTTTGGCTCTTCTACTAAGATTTCTGTAAGACTCTTTGGCTCATGGTGATAATGTATTTTTTGGTAAGAAATGCTCTCCAGTCTATATAGTAGATGAGATAAAGTGTTCTTTCTTTGAGTGGGGCAGCACTCGTGAAAGGGATCTGCTGGAAGTTTGGGCTGTAGTAACAGCTTTAACAATGATTGACAGTAAATTCATTGGTTCCCCAGTAAAACTTTAATCAAACATCAGTTTGACACTATAACCTTAAAAGGAATTAAGCATTGCTTAGTATCCCTAGGAAAAGAATTCTCACAACAGACAGAAAATTTGTTAATATTATTATGTCTCATAATTGTTAAAAAGAAAATGAGAACGTAAAAGATATTAAAAGGGGGCCGGGCGTAGTGGTACATGCCTTTGATCCCAGCACTCGGGAGGCAGAGGCAGGCAGATCTCTGTGAGTTCAAGGCCAGCCTGGTCTACATAGTGAGTTCCAGGACAGCTGGGGCTACAGGGAGACCCTGTCTCAAAAAGACCAAAAGAAAAAAGAAAGAAAAAGATATTAAAAGGATATGGGAATGGAGATATTTTCCAAAGTAGACAGGAAAAAATGAGAAAGCCTAAGCAAGTATAAAGGTCTGTGTAGGTTTGTTATGATATATAAAGAATCAGACAAAAATAATATACACATAATCTTAAAATTTCTATGGTCATAGTTTAGTCAACTAGTTTAAGGAACAAAATATATATCTAGTCAAAGTTTATCTGAGAACATTTGGTTTTTTACCCAAGCTTTACCCATATAGCACACAGTAGTTAAAAGCACCAAACTGGTAGAACTAACCTTATTGAATGTTTAACAGCCATACTTTGAGTCCTATACTAATGTGGTCAGAGGGACTTAAAGGACAGTTTTTGCCTCTTGACCTCCAAGGTCGATTAAGTTCCAGGGGACTATGCAGGAAATGTCCTGTAACTGTAGTGAGTCATCTGTCCTCTTGTTCATGGAGGCCATGGAGACCCCACCATGTGGAGAGCCACAGCCTCCGCCGCCATTACAAGATGGCGCCGGTATCCGGAACTTCTTAACAGTAAACATCCTGCTGCGCCCATAAGGGGCGTGCACAAGAGCCTGCTCTCCCTTGCCTCCTCCCGTGGCGTGATCTCCAGCAACCAATCCGCTTCTTATACGTCATAGATGGGACCTTTAGACTATATAAGCAACCGCTCTCCCGCTTCTCGGCGTCTTCGGTCTTTAAGCTTCTAAGAGTGTAAGATGCGCATGCAATAAACTGCTGCAGAAGGATCCTGACTTGTCCTCCCGCGTCGTTCTTGCCGGCGAGACGGAAAGCGGTCGGGGACAGCCTAAAGTAACAGGGTCAGGTTTCTCCCAGGAGGGTCAACTCAGAGGAAACATCTCCTCCATGTTTCCAAGTGAAGCCAGCCATGGTTGAGCAGGACCTTTGACTTAGCTTCACATAGATGGAACTGGTAAAAGAAAGGAGCCAGGGACTCCTCCCAAGTCCATGTGACCCCTAAGGAACAGATCCTCAAACGACCTTAAGTATAAAAATAAGTTGATTTATTTGGGACAACCATATGGCCTTAAAAACCCAAAAGGAACATATAACCAAAGAGTAAAGTCATCAGTATATTCCTTTAAGAGTTCAAGGGATTACACTTCCCAGACATTAGGCTTAAGTCTACATAGAAAGTTATTTAGACAATTTTTTCTCATTGATGATTTTGTTCCTAATCAGAAAGTGCTGCCCAGATGTAAGACTGCAAATCTTGGTCTGCAATACTGTAGGGCTCACCTGTAGCTAAGGAAGATAACCCACTATTCTAAAATGGTGGCTAAATTTGTTTTCTCCCCCCTATCTAGAAGATTTTGAGAGGGAACTGACACTGATTCTAACCACTCGAACAATTATACACATAATCTTAAAATTTCTAAGGTCATAGTTTAGTCTGCCTGAAAGCAAATCCTGAATCCATCACTCTGGAGTCCAGCTTTGGAAGACGAAAGAAAAATGAGGAGGAACCCAATAGAGAGATGCTTTTGTAAGTCCCTGTCAAGAAATTCCAATGGACTCTCATATGAACATTTGAAATTTGCCCTGTTCTGCCTTTTTTCTAGTTACTTGTCTAGAACTTGTAATGCTAATTACTCTTGCCCTTACTTCTCCTTCACATTTCTTATTCACCAGTCAAGGACTTTCTTTTCCCCCTACAGATAGTTATGCAATTTGGGAGTCTTTTAGATAGACATACTGAAGGGGTACTCCAATTGCCTCATCCTGCATCCATGTTCATCATGGAAGAAGCTAGAGCAGTCTGTGTCCCAATTCCCTATCCACAATTTGAGTAACCTCTTCAGAGGATGGTGTGATAAGAATAGGAGGTACGAACTGGCTAGACAGTTAGGGTAAAAGGACCCCAAAGAAAAGTAGCCAGTTTCTTGGCTAAAAGTCAAAATGTCCTTGGGCTTCTTAGCAACGTACCAAAAGCCAAAAATGTGAAAAGTATTTGGGAGCTTTTATCTAATCTTTAAAAGATTTTAGGGTTACCTTTTCAGAAGGGGGACTGTTAGAGTAGCAAAAAGCCCATTAAAAAAAGAAAGCGTACATGAAGTTATCAGAAAAAGGGGAGATATGGGAGTAGTTGGAGGGGAGGGAGTAGGCATGGATTTGATCAAAACACCTTATATGTATGTATGAAATTCTCAAATTATTTTTTAAAAAACCAATATAGTTGAAACCCTATGATGCTGGAGCTGTTGGTGATAGGGAAAGATGTGAGGGGACCCAGTGTGCATGAGAACATCACAGCACAACAGCACAGGCTTTCGATGTTTCAACGCAAGGCCACACCACCAGCCACAGGGACTATACCCTTTTTTTTTTTTTTTTTTTTTTTTTTTTTTTAGAAAGG